>NC_090884.1:44271338-44303838 GCF_036669925.1 Montipora capricornis
TGACAACGGTTTGAGCTTGTTGTCCAGCCATTTCGCCAGAGCATAGTTGTACATACATGTATTAGTTGCCCATAGGATTGGTCACATGGTTAATTTCTTCTTGTGTGTTTTCGTGAAACCCATACAGGTGTGCCAGTCTAAAACCAGTTGAACAAAGAGACTGGGCCACAGTGTGGGGGAGGATCCTAGTGATGGTAGACTGTACAAGAACCTCCTTTGCCAAAAGCAGATGATAGTGCTTGGGTGGTCTGCCACAGGTTATGGGTCGTTTTGAAGAAACGGGACGAAATTTGCCGGTGTCATTGACAGAAGCTTCGGATAATAGATGTAGATAATTATTCCGACTCATCCGTTACAACATACCTGAGCCTTTGTCTGGTTTTGTTATGACAATATCATCATGGCGCTTTAGTTGCTTAATGGCCGTAGACCTTGATGTGGCGGCAGCCAGTTCCTTAGAGTTCTCAATGTTTAGATGCCCTTCCTTCTTCCAGAAGGCCTTCTCAAAACTCGCCTTAACCTGAATGCTTGAGATGCGCTGGGTTATGGCAAACTTTAAGCCTCAACAGAGAAGCAATTTCTGGAAGAAACTGAGCTCATGCGAGGAAATGTTTGAGATACATGTATGCTCGTCAACATCAACTTCTATGTTTAGCAACCTCAAGATGACTTCCTGGAAGTAATCCTTTCGAAGGCTGTTAATGATGCGAAGAATGCAAGTGTATCGAAACAGACTACAGGCTTGTCGGATATTTGTGTAGATGGATTTGACCTCACATTTGAGGGCTTCACTCTGTTTGATCTTGGCACGGAGCTCCTCGGCAAGAACATTTTTGCTGTAGGATTCCGAAGACTTTTTCCACTTTGATGACTTGTCTTTGTCAACCCTAGCGAATGTTGGTGTAAGGTTAAAATTCTGGCAGAGTCTAAGAAACTCGATTGAGCAATCGCAATTGATCTGCTTCTCGCTACACTTTTCAAGGTTGTTAAATATACAGATGTAGAAGTTGATGTTGACAAGCATATCTCGAACATCTCCTCGCATGAGCTCAGTTTCTTTTGACAGCCATTAAGCAACTAAAGCGCCATGATGATGTTGTCATACATGTAACAAAACCAGACAAAGGCTCAGGCATGGTTGGAATGGATAAGTTGTATATCTACATCTACTATCTGAAGCTTCTGTCAATGACACCAGCAAATTTCGTCCCATTTCTTCAAAATGACCCATAACCTGTGGCAGACCACCCAAGCATCTGCTTTTCGAAAAGGAGGTTCTTGTAAAATCTACCATGACTAGGATCCTCCCCCAGGCTGTGGCCCAGTCCCTTTGTCCAACTGGTTCTCGACTGGCACACCTGTATGGGTTACCGAAAACAAACAAGGAGAAGTTAGCCATGTGACCAATCCTATAGGCAACTAATACGTACAACTATGCTCACACCATTGTCACTAAATCAGGTCACCCATATTTTCGACTTTGTGAATGAACTACCGCGAGACCTCAACATAACACTTGGTGATTTACTGGTGTCCTTTGATGTGTCCTCATTGTTCAGGAATGTACCTTTGGATGAAACCATTAAGATTCTCACAGACAGAGCTTTTGGAAACAACTGGTTTAATTCCAAGTACAACTTGAAAATTTCTAAGCAGGACCTTATCAATCTTTTGGGTGTGGCCACCAAGGGCCAGCTCTTCCAATTCAATATCTCCTTGTACGAACAGATAGATGGTGTAGTGATGGGATCCCCCCTCAGGCCCTTGGTAGCCAACGTATTTATGCCATCTATTGAAGAGAAATTAGACATTGAGGGTAAATGCCACCTTATTATTGTTGATAAGTTGATGACACACTCACCGTGATGCCTGTGTTATCTAAAATTTAATTAGGAACTTCCTCTTCACCCTCAACCATGCCCACCCCACCATTAAATTTACTATGGAGGTCGAAAAGGATGGAATGCTCACCTTCATCGTTATTCAACTCCTAAACCAAGTGCCCTGTATCGAAACCAAAGTATTCGTGAAGCCAACGAATAGTGGTCTGCTCCTCCATTACCACAGTCATGTCGACAATAGGTACAAGCGTGGCCTACTGACAACTATGCTCGATCGCTGATATCACCTATCTTCGTCATGGTCGTACTTCAATGAGGAGCGTGATTGACTGAAGTTTTTGTTCTTTAAACTGAAGTATCCCCAGCACCTTGTGGACTCCACTGTTAAAACCTTCCTAAATTCAAGGGTCGATGACCAGTCTTCTTTGCAGTCTAACAGTAGGACAGAAAACACTACTCGGGTCATTATACCCTTTAAAGACCAGGAGTCTGCTAATATTATTGTGAAGATGCAGTTAAAATTAAGATCTCAGTGTGAAGCTCCAGACTACTGTCCAGCCGGTTTTTATGAGTTGCAAGATTGCCCAGGAGTTCGCGACAAGTGAACCAAAGTCTCAGCTCATTGACCAACAATGGGTTGTATATCAATTCAAGTGTGACCAGTGCAATGCTGGTTATGTCGAATACACACGTACGCATCTGTTCGTATGCGTTGATGGACATAGAATCAACGCAAGATCTCGTCAGTGCGTAAACATTATGATAATAGACACCCAGGCACGGTTCCGGATGACCTTCGCAATTGCTTTAAGGTGTTGAAAACATGCCAGAACAAGCTTGATTGTCTCGTTAACGAGATGTTACTCATTAAACAATTACGACTACATGTTTAAATGTGCAATCAGTTCCGGATGACCTTAGCAATTGCTTTATTTGTTTAAAGTGGTACTACGACCAAAAAAAAAAAAATTGTTTTTCCTTTGGATTTCAAAACTATGTTAACTAAACACTAACTCACCC
This sequence comes from Montipora capricornis, assembly GCF_036669925.1. NCBI lineage: Eukaryota > Metazoa > Cnidaria > Anthozoa > Scleractinia > Acroporidae > Montipora > Montipora capricornis. The sequence continues at coordinate 44,274,200 of NC_090884.1, forward strand.
AAGTTTTAAGTTCTGATTTTAAAAAGACACCTGTTTATTTTAGCTGGAATTTTCTTATTTATTGATCCGCCATTACTAACTTTAAAATCTTGAGAGAGCTGGGTCGAGGAGAAAATGACGTCAAACACTCACTAGTTTAAGAATGCAATGCATGTGTACGCGGCCTAATTAATATGCAGCACGGGAGTTTCGGGCTTTCAGGCTTTTCAACCCGTGTTTTGCATATAAAATAAATTGTGTTTACACGCCTAAATTTTAAGCTAGTGAGTAAATGACGTCATTTTCTCTAGATCCAACCCTCTGAGGTCCAATCGGCCAGTTTTGAACGTGAGTAATGGCGGACCATGAAATCCAAACTTTACACTCAAAATAAACAGCCTTTGGATAAAACTCAAAGCTCAAAATTTTGCCCGTTAGGTGTTAAGCGAAAACGCTTTCAAAATCTGAAGAAAAAAAGTAAATAATTTTTTGATCATAGTACCACTTTAAGGTGTTGAAAAAATGCCAGAACAAGTTTTATTGTCTCTTTAATGAGATGTTACTCATTAAACAATTATGACATTGTTTAGATGTACAATCAGACTCAATTTGCGCTAAGGCCTTTGTCTAACTTATGCAAATTAATGACTCCGAATTCTTAGTTACTCTTGAAATCACATATTTAAGTTAGTTTCCGTTGACAATGGTGCCAAGATATCCCCGAAACGTTGGACTCTTTTATCGTTAGTTTTTGCCATTATATGTTGATCTAAATCACTGTTTATTATAGTTATGTATGACAAAAAAAATACAATATCTTTTTTGTAAACTGCATGTACAGTACATGTACAATACATGTCAAGGAAGGAATACACAAAATAATTATAATTAAATGTATTAGTTAAATTACCTGCAAACTACTTTTCCATGAGAGTTTTTCAGCGTCAGATTAAAATGATAACTTGTTTCAACTGTTATATTGAACTTTGCTTCACTTCTTACACCTTCCTTCAAAATCTGAGGAGGACACTGTGTACATACAGCAACAAAGAAGTTTTTGTACATGTACATTGATCATCTGCTCTTACAGACATAATACAAGCAGATTTCCATTCATGAACGTACTGTACCTTATGACAGTTGGTTGAAATTCCCAAGAGGCTAAAATTTAGTTCTGGTAGCTGGTGTAAAACATCTACATCAACTGAGAGGATGGCTGTATCCATTGGTAATTTGTCCAAAGTTACAGGTGGTGCTTCCGTCGAATGTGCATGCTGCCCTGCACTGCCAAGACCTGACCAAACAAAACAGGGAAGCAGGTTTTGGAAATCAGCCACTTATTATTGGTAAACATTACAATCTTCCAAAGCAAGATGGCACCAGAACCCAGAAGGGAAGCAGGGTTTCAAGTGACTATTACAAATTACTTTAATTAAACATGGTCTGTCATATAGTGATCAATGTACATGCATGCAAGTGCTGTGTCTCAGGCTCCCGAATTCCCTAAAAGATGGTGCGCTGCTTTGAAAGTAAAAAAAAAAATTATCTTTAGAGCCATCAACAGTTGATGACTTTTCATCTCTACATAAGAAAAGATCCCAAAATATATTTGTTGCAGTAAGCAGCACCCAATTGTAAGGTGAGCCCAACAAAGGCTCATTCTGTGAAACTCGCACTCCAGGATGGAGGACCCGCACTCCTCTGTGTAGGACTCACTTCTGCTGTTTCTACAAGGATCACTGGTCATGGTCCATCTTGTCTCAAAATGCCAAATTTTTAATCTCAGAAATAATCTAGCAATTGATCTAATGAGCTGATGAATGCAAAAATCTAATCTAATCTAATGAGCTGATGGATGCAAAATAAAAACAAAATTATTTCTTGAACAAAAACATTCCAGTTAAATGGTCTCCTGACCTTGAGGTTAACACTCCAGAGTCCAGATCGGAGGTAAAAATGCAGACTAAGGTAATAATGTTAAGTCTGCAGTTGAAAAGCCCAAACTCCTTAAGAAGTGCTAAGAGCTAACCTTGAATATTGAGGGGTTTTATGCCTAATTAGATAGGCCTAAGGTTAGCTCTTCCGAAGGGTTTGGGCTTAATTTCAACAGTAGCATTATAACCTTAGTTTGCATTTGTCTGCATTTAATCCCTGGTTTGCAGTCTGAATTTTGCACTGACTTCTTGTAGTTCCCTTGATGTAGGCCACCAAAAAAATTGAAAAGGTAAATTTTTCTTCAAGACTTATGCACCAAGGATATCAGTGATGCCACCTATTGGTTTAGATGAGCCAACCTCGTAATTTCTCAGTGGTTGCCAAAACAAGGGATTCTGTTTTTACAATAAAAAAAAAAAAACATTTGTAAACAGGTGTCAGACCTTTAAGGCGCAGGCAAACGGCTTGAACATTGCTTCAACATCCGTTCAATTTTGTTGAATGATGTTGAACGATGTTGACTGCTGGGGTGGGCAAATAGTTTCAACACATCATCAAAGTTTTGATTCCACAAAGCTCACAAAAGGCCTTGTATTCAGTCCCAGGCTGCAGCCACGGTTGTTATTGTAATGGATACGGAGTTGTTACTAGAGCGGTTTTCAATTGAGTGTCGAAAGTAATTAGATAATTACTTTGGTTTATGATTACTTCACTCAGTGACTGGTTCAAAATTCTCGCGCCATTTTTTCATCCAATCAGAAGTGAAACCAAAACCAATCGTGGCTCACGCGTGCACATTTTCCCGCGCTTTGTGTCGGCTACGTGTAATTACTTCGAGTTTTGATTGGTTTGCCAGATTGTCTCAGTCCTTTTTGATTGGTCAAAGTAATTACTTTGGTTTTGGTTTTACGACACTCAATTGAAACTCGCTCTATAGATGCATACATGGATACAAATTAGTCTACACGCTCATTCAACATTAATGAAAATGTTGAATGGATGTTTAAGCAAAGTTTAAACACTTTTAAACTCATTCAACATCGATTCAAATTCGATTCAACATGTTTCAACTGAGGGTTGAAAGTGGGGGGCAAACAGTTTCAAAATCACCGTTCAACAAAATTGAACATTTGGATGTTGAAGAAAATGTTCAAGCCGTTTGCCTGAGTCTTAATATTCTGAACGAGTTAAGCAAGAAGTTGACCTTTCTCCTGAAACGGCAACAATCCCAAATGTTCTTAAAATGTGCACTTCCGGTTTTCATTAACATCCTGGGGTCGTGGCAAGTCACATGATTTTTTAACAAGCTCACTGTATTAATTTTTATGTCGCTGGGAAAACGATCGTAGGAAACAAAGGACGCGGTACGAAAGATTCTCCAGGCTCCGTGTGCTTTGGCTTTCATTTATCCCAAATGTCAACGTAAGAATAGAAAGATCTTACACATCAGAATCTCGCTGTACCTCTTAAATCTTTCAGCTTTTGAGCTTTGAATGACACTACGTAATATATGATAAATAAAGAAGCACTGCATGGTCTTGCTTAGTTCAGATTTGGTCTTCGGGCTAATCTTTCGTTGTTAATCACTATAAAGCCGTTTCAAATACGGGAACGGTAGACAACTGCGTTAACCTCTCCAAACGCGTTTCTAATATCTCACATCGTGAGCGCTGTACATGTACTTAGTACGCATCGCAAGCTCTCGAGAACGATCCCTTCATAAAAGCGTCTCCATTGCCTGATGTGAGGTAAGTACTCACCTGATTTCTGCGTTGAGAGAGCTGCTAACACAATAAATATTATGAGTGAAAACGCCGTGAAGACCATATTATCGTCCGCGTCAAGAGTAATTTCCATGAAATCGCAGCTGAAAAAGACTGGTACCTGTACAGCAAGTATGACTTTCACGACTGGATTGGACTGAGAAATTAGAGGAGAATTAACTGAAGAAACAATTATTTGGTAACAGACAGACTCTCACACCTGTTGATTTACCGGAAATGAGCCCCGACAATCTTAAGGCGCGTTCGATTGACCCTATTCCGGAATAAGATTACGCGGAATGATAATTTAAAACACTATGTGTGGCGTTTTGCAGCAAAAGGGATGATAAAGCCATGTTTAAAATAGCATTTTAGCAGATGTTTAAGAATATTAATATGAATCAAAAAACGAAGGATTTCTAACTTCTATTCTATGAATTCCTATTCCGGAATACGGTCAATCGAACGCGCCCTTAGGGAAGCCCCTCTCAGGACGCAACTGCCCAGCCAGGCCGCCGGGCATTAGGAAGGACTAACTCCACTAATTCTACAACTCCTACAAATTAACACATTTTGAGGATGAATATTCCTTCAGGAGAATGCGAGGGATTATCATGCCTGCGTAGCTCGTTGTTTGCCTCCCGCCAGCTACGAAGGCTACATGCAAGTTAGTGTTCCTTCAAATTATTGCATTTTCTTTGCAAACTAACGGGTCTGGCCAACCCGTTCTCACAAAAGAAAAGCGCCCTTAGTTTCTTGAAAGAGAAAAAAAACACGGGAGGCTTTCAGACTATCATTGTCGCTGGCGCAGAAATCAGTTTTCACTCAATGCTATCAGATCTAATAAAAACCTACTTCATCATGACGCTCTGTCAGGGTAACATGGCGTAAAATAATAGCGACAGCACTTAAAGTGGGGCACGACAAACGACATCCTTTTCTAAAATTTTCATTAATTTCCGACAGCAACATGAAACACCGACACGAGACCTTTTAAAATTCAGACAAGCGACACGTCGCCCTTGTTGGTCATTCATTCCTGACCCCACCCCTACTAAGTCTCACAGGGCTTCCCCGACCAAAGAGGCCCGAAGTGGGCGGGCACAATTCCCAACCCTTTAACCGTACCCAGCCCTCTTCTCAGAGAAAAACGTCTCCACTTACAACGGGTTCTATAATTTGATATGACCAAACTGTTTGACAGGTATCTGTTGTGCATTATAATATACCAAGCGGACACCAAGAACAAAATAGAGACTATTTTCGTTGAAAAAAGTTACTCGCGGTTCAATTCTAAGGCAGCTGCCTTGCCTTCGTTTTCATTATGCGGTCTTTGCTAATGGACAGTGCATTATGTTTTGCAAGAGAATAAATATTTGCACGACTCGTTTCCTTGATAGATCTTGATACAAAAGACGCCTGTCAAAAGGTCAAGCTAAGATATCAGTTGAATGTTTTCTAGCGTCTATTTCCTTTCTCTCGCCTTAGCTGTATGTGTGAGATCCCATCATAAGCTCTTCTTGTAGCCATAGCACTAGCACTAAACATGTCTTTCCGATATCTCTTTGTGGGATTTTTTCTGTCAGGGAAATTTGGTAAGTTAATTAATTCAAATGTAAGGAATATTCATTGGACGAAATTGAGCGCTTTTTCGGTCCATTCTCATGCTTTCTGCAACGATCCTCTGCATGTATGCTATATAAAAGGTAAAACCTCATCAGATTGATTGAATGCATCAAGAGTTACTCGGGAACGAGGATTTTTTGACGATTCTATCAAATAGAAAACCTTCACGATTCTCTGAAGACGATAAACATCTTATTCTGCCAAAGTAAAACGCAATGTGAGCGGTTATATATCACAACTGAATGATCACAGAGCTTGTCAACTGATTTTTTCTGGAGCTCTGAAAAAAGATTTGTGCTAAATTCAGTCAGATTGAGCTGAATCGAAATGGTGCCTTTTTTTTTTTTTGACAAGCAGAGGTTTTCGATCCCGAAGCGGAAATGTTTATCAAGAAATTCATTCGTCACGAATCCATCGACTTGTTACATGCGCCTGTTTGTTTCCACATTCTGCGTTTTCGTTGATCGAATGTTTCAAATTTCTTCTCATGTTCAAGATACTTTTAATTTTTTTCAGAATAATATGTAAAATCGATTGCACTTGGTTCAATCATTGGCATGTCCATCAAAAGCGTCCACAAATATTGACTTTTTTCAGGGGCACCCAACGAATCTGTTCCTCACATTATCTGTTCCCCAGGGGAATCTTGCTGGTTGGCAAAAATACAGGTGTTTCGATGAGCTGGCTGGGAAATTTTGTTATTGATAGAGGTTTTGCCTGGGAATTACTGACTTTTTCCAGCATTTCAACCCGAGCTGGCTGTAGAAACTCTGAAGACTGAGGACGACTGAAAAAAAAAAAAAAAACCCCTCTCCTCTCCCAGAGAGTAGTCGCAAACATACGACGGCTGGTCAGAGTGATTGCGCTTGCGGAAAAAAACCTGTTTTGTCCCGGTTTTGTCGCTTTTGTTCGGTCGTTTCGGATTGAGGGATTTGAAAGCGCGCGGAATTCCTGGCTGGGAAATAAATTTGATCAGCTGGCTGGGTAGGCTCGATTTCCAGCCGTTTTGTGAGCCCACGTTCCTCGCCCACTCCAGTTGGGAGGAGGACAACCGCACTCACAAAACGGCTGGAAATCGAGCCTACTGGCTGGGAAACCAACCAATTTTATCTAGCTGGCTGGGAAATTTCTTGTGTGTCTTGCTGGGAAAAAGGAACAGATAATGTTTTCCCAGCAACAATGAAAAACACCTGAAAATGCCTTAATAACATTTATTTTCATTAACTGGGGTATAATAATACATTTTACAACAAATTGGTCGTTGGGTGCCCCTGTTTTTTAGGGGGAGGGAGTGTGGTGGTTTTTGACGATTTCAAAGAAAACGTCACGTGAAAAGTAAAGTTCCTCCGGTCCTCAAGGGAGTAAAACTGAAATAATTTCTAAGTACACTACTTAAAATTATTTCAGTTTTACTCCCTTTTAGTACAAAAAAATTAGAGTTAATTAAAACTCTCATCGACAGGGCATATTGAATTAACAACACTACCCAGGGTTTTCAAAACTATTTCAATACTGTAACTACTATATTGAAACGTAATATGTTTCCCAGTTGGTTAACCGACAAGTCCGTTCAAGGTTATCTTAGAAATGTTGCTACAAAAGAAGCCCCTAAACATGATGTATCCAACTGCCATTTTCGCAAACTACCTTACATCGGTTTCTACTCATCTTATTCTAGAAAGAAAATTTCATCTATTATCAGCAAGTATTGCAAGGATTTAAATGTTAAAGTAATTTTCTCTCCATTCAAACTGTGCAACATTTTTACTTCAGAGGATTTCATTCCGGATTCTCTCAAATCACGTGTTGTATACAAATTTACTTGAATGTGCGGGCTGTGGTGCTCGCTACGTTGGTGAAACCAACAGGCATTTCTGCACACGTGAAAATGAGCATCTTTTCCGGGATAAAAATTCTCATATTTTCAAATATCTTAGTTGTTCTAAAAATTGTCTCTTTATAGACGCTTAAAAAATTCAGGGGGCCTCAACGGGATTCGAACTACTGACCTCTGCGATGCCCGGCGGCACAATGCTCTACCTACTGAGCTTTGAAGCCACTCATCAGTTGGGAGCAGATCAATGTTGGGCTCATTTGTTCTGGTGAAGGACTTTATGAATGAAATGAACTTCTATTTGAAAAGCGGAGCCACCAAATAGGTGGTATAAGTGTCACTCTACAAAACAGGCAATTGCTTAAATCAGTAGCCCATAACTAGGAGCGGACAACAGCTCTATATTCCCTCTAATGAGAATCCTGTGGAGCCCGATGACCAATCACAAGAAACTAACTTGTCGTCATAGCGTCACCCAACCGGAATTTTCTTTGTCTTTTGCAGAAAAGGTAGTCTAAAAATAGATAGATCGTACATGGGCTCCTGGTATATAAAAATACTGTAACATAGGCCTAGCTCCTCGTCATGGTCACGGACTCTAGCTTAAACTTTTCAGATAAGTGCGAGGATCACTTCTCTCTTCCGTCTGAAGATTTTTCTGCTTGTAAAACGTACTTACTTTACAAAATGAGGGGTGGTCCACAGGGGTGGTCCATGGACCGGGTTCATGAAGGGGTCCATGGAGCGGGTCCACAGGGGTGGTCCATGGACCTGGGCTCCATGTTTTGTATACGTCCGGCTTTGTCCGCTCCAGATCATTTCCCACCTTAACGTGATTGTCGTTTACTTTGAACATCAAACACTATCATCAAACGCGAGTAATCGTGTCATAATTTGTTCACTTCTTCTCCTGACTTCCACCCTTTCCCACGATGCTCACCACCTCGCTAGTTTGATCACGCAAGAGTTTTGCATTTTACTACCTCAGGAGTCCATGACAAGGAGCTTCCAACCATTGGCTTCTCGCACCAAACATCAAGTTAGCTAATCAATTTGACAAATAAAGCTTGTTTTGTCTTGTCATGGGCAATAAATAAATATGAGACTTTTAACTACCACAGGTTGTGTTTACAATGGCTCTCCCAAAGACTGTACGCCAACTGAGGAAACGTTTACTGGCAAGTTGAAAATGGACACAGCGTTTGTGAACATAACTTCTACTCTCAATCATCCAATTACAGTGGAAGGAATTTCTTCAAACTGTTACAAGGTTCACTTCTTGAATTTAAAGCTTGTTCTATTTGTTGATTAAATTGATGATCCCTGAACTTTAAAGATACAGAAAGTTTTTGACCCAGTACAAAAAACAAACAAACAAAAGAAAACAAGTAAACAGAGTAAAAAATTAGGACAATCGGCATTCCTTGCTGATTGTCCATGCAGCCTTAATAGCAAGAAATCATGCTTCTTTGGACTAAATGCCAGTTGTGATGATGATGATTCTTTTTAAGATAGACAATACGTAGTCTTTAAAAAGTAGTGTCGACGTCGTCTGCAGATATTTATTGCGGGTATATTGTAGTCTTATTTGATCGGTGTTTGAGTATGCGGTGCTCGTCCGTCAAATCTCCGTATAAAATTAGAATCGAGAGCATTATCTCAGTGTTATCTATGAGACCCTCAGCCACACGGGTCAATCCACGCATGTAATTAAATTAACAAGAGGCGTCATTATTCGTGCAGTAAGCCTAAATAACCAAGTTTCGTTGTGGTAGTCGTACCACATTCCCGTGCACGTGAAAATGCATTTGATACTACTTTTGTGCCTGTAGTCGGGGATCAACTTTTTTGTCACACATAGCTAGCAGTGTATAAGTGTTTGTTCATATCTGTTCTGGCATCCCCTTGTAATTAAGTTCTTATAAAACTAGACGGGTTGTTAATTAAACAAATTTAAGTCCGAAATCTGCCTCTACAATGCCAAAAAGATCTCTATTTCTCGGCACGCCGCGTTCGAGCGGCACGTGATACGGAACACGTTGCCTATTACACGCGCGCCAATATGCAAGGTAGTCCCTCGTCCATGGGCTTCATCTTTCTTGATTCCAAATATAAACTTATGACAACTGGTGATCTCAAAGGCCTCCGAAAGTTAAGGTTGAAATTGCTTTTTTTTCCGAAAAGAGAATTAGATTGATTTATTTACATCATTATTTTTTCAGTGCCCTTTGCAAGTTTTGAAAACTGGAGTTGTCAATAACACAAAGATCTTTGTACAAACCCATTACAGATTTATGATCGTGATAAAGAGTGGATCACGAAGACTTTGCAGGTTTGTGCGTACTCTCTTTTCCTTACCGTCCAGTACAAAGAAGCGCATTTCAATCAAACACTGTTCACTAGTTCCATAATCTTTTTCTTTAGTTTGGAATATCTTTTTGGTGAGAGAGGTTGGTATGAGTATACCGTGAAACCGAATGTCACATGTCATCTGAAAGAGGTGAAGTCTCCTGAAAATTCCTACATGGGTAAGTTAACTTTCTGTTTTGCACTGAAGCAATATTTGAGTGATGATAATGAAGACGTCTCAAATTAACACATTTTTATGATAAGCATATCAAACTTAATTAAGGTTTGAATTTTGGTTAGATAGTAGCACGGCGTAACACTCCTTTTATGGTCAACTTATTTTGTTTTCACTTTATAGGCTCTTTTGTTACTAAAATAGAAATTTTCAGAATTGATACATTATTAATACCCGGCCCACTTTGAACGGCAAAAATCTCTTGCTCCTGCGGTCCCGCAGTGACCAAACAAAATTATGCAATTAGGTTAGGTGAACGACTGCTATCGCAGTGCCGCAGTGCAGTAGTCGTAGAATAGTGAAGTTTGAGTGAGTCAAGGGCAAGACGATCTCGTGATAAGTGCAGTTAACCGAACCGCAAACGAAAGCTAAAATCTTACGAGAGTGCTTCGGCCTAATCGCTGAAACGAGCGCTTAGATTTAATCAGTAAATGAGTGCTTTCTTCTTCACACGATCTCTTGAGATGAGTGTAGTTGACCGAACCGAAAACTGAAATCTAAAATTTAGGCGTAATCACTGAAACGAGCGCTTAGGGTTAATTAGTAAACGAGTGCTTTCTTCCTCACACAGCATTGCAGCACGACTGATTATCATTTCAACGACTGACGACTACAGGGCTGTAGGACTGTGGTCGCAGCATTACAACACGACTGCGGCACTGTGGGAGCAGTGTTTTTTTTGTGGGCCGGGTGTCGGGCCGGGTATTCTGCAATCTAGCCGCTAATTGGCGAGTGCGAAATTTAAAATCTTCGTTTGATGTCGGATGTGACAAAATCCACACAACTAGGGCTGTGGTTGGGTTTTGCCGTAGTTAAACCCGGGGACGGAAGGGGGGATTTGTTTCACCACACAGAATTCACAGAAGGACGGAAGGGAGATTTATTAATTTTACATAAAAAAAACGTAGAATGCCATTCCAAAAACACCAAAACAGTAAAAGTAAGAGAGCAAAAAGAAGATGTCAAATTAAGCAAAACATTAAAGGTTTGCTCGGACGGAACGTCCGAATTTGGGGCTGACATTGAACGTTCTCAGTTACTTTTTGGTCGATTTGAGCCTGCAAACTTCCTTAAAGTTGTCAGCTTGGCATAGTAAAGGAACCCAGACCGTTCATCACTTCAGGAGACATAAATCTAAGAGAAATTATTTATTATGAAGGGCGTTCGTTAGGAGAACTTTAGAGGTAAAAATAACTCGACAAACCGAGATGCTTCGCACACGATTCATTTATGTAAAAACGTCTATGAAAAGTATTAATAAGTGAGGCTTGTGAAATGTGACTGAAAATGGAAAGTTAGTACAGTCGTAATGATGTCACAAAACCTAAATTTGTGAAAATCTGGAATTCTTGAAATACACGAGTTCACGCTCTTGAGTGTATCATGGGTAATCAGGGAAAGATGGAGAGAAATTCAAAGGTCCTGACTACGGCAAAACACCAGCCACTCAGGCCTACACCTTGTTATTTCAGTCTAATTAATAACTTCCGAACTCTTTTTTGCAGCCATTTGGATCGCATTCACTGCACTATCTGGCGCGGGCGTGTTATGGGTGGTACTAACCTTCATTGTGAGGTAACGAACTTCCTCATTTGTTCTGCGCACATAATGCTCAGTTACAGTTTACTCGGCTACGGGGAAATATATCATAAAAAACTTCAAGATAATGCAACCGATATAATTAAATCAAGGGCAAATTTGTTGGTTACAGATTCAGTTACTTAGTTAATCAAGGAGTGTGTGGCTTTCCATTTTTTAAGACTTAAGGTTCTAAGGTTGCAGCAAGAACAGGCTCGAGGGGGCGTGTTGAGCAACTTTGTTATCTACAGTATATGTTTTGACGCACTCCTTGGTGTCACTATCATCTCTTCAACGCATTATCCGCAAAACGTATCATTTTAAGTCACTCGAGTGCAGTGTGATGAGAATCGCAATCTTGATTTGAAAGGGAGTTCCATTCTGACAAGCTCATGCATGATCTTGTGATTATATCCTGCATCATCCATGAATTTCTTCTTATGGGAGGCTAGGTAAAGTGAGGAAGGAGGGGAGAACAGAGAAGTAATTACACGCATCAAGAGAATGATAGGATTTGCTGAATTGTCATCTGATATTACCCCGTTGTCTTTAGGAGGTGTGCAGCAAAATGTAAGAAAAGTACTTCCGAGCAGGTACGTTTCAAGCGTGAAACATACGTAAGCACAGACGTTCAGTTTCTAATTTGGGTCGCACGGCAACCAAAAGTGCTAAGAAGCGACCACCTTGAGTTACCTTTTTAATAACCTTCCCGGTATGATATCTTATCGAAAACATGTTCCTCTGAGATTTGATCAATACTGACATTTAAGAAAGTTCCTGGTTTCTGTTTTCTTGCCTACTTTAGTGTCTTCTCTCGTTTAGTTTATCTGACCATAGTAATTCTCCATACTGTTTCAGGACGAAGCAGACGAGAACGACAATGAGGAATTGGTAGGCCAAAGAAACTATCTAAGCACAAACCCAAACAGTTTCCAGTCTTTATAACCTCAATTTTACGTCTTTCGTGCTAGTAGTGACACAAGTCAATCAATCATTTATTATAGTCACTGCGTAGGATAGGAGGATAGGGTTGCCCGGAGTATCCGAGCCGGAGGCTCATGTATGAGATGCATGACAATTAAAAATGCATATAACTGTGATTGAAATTTTAAGAAACTCTGTAGAAGCAAGTAGAGATTAAGTACAGAATTGGCAAGTCAATGGTGAAGTGCTTAGGATGTTGAATTTGTACGCAGCTTCGATGGGTCCAATTCCCTCTCTGCCCTCTGACTCTACAACGCTTTGTAAATGGTCAACCGGTTGCCTCTTGTCATTTTGGGTTCTTAAGGATTTGTTGTATATTAGGGTTGGGAAATTTAAAAAATTACACACGTTACCACATGATGAAGGTTAGTACTATCTATGGAGAGTTTTCAATCACGTAACCAGAAGCCATGTTGGATAACTGAAACAAATTAAAGAAAGTATTTGCATAAAAATAGAGTTCAATTTTTCCAGAGGATTAGTTTGGTACACTATCATGGCCGCCTTGACGTCATGAGAAAACGCTCTATAACGAGGTTGCTCCAAAGATTGCAGCGACCTCTTTCAAAATAGCTACAAAACAATGAGTACAGAAAGTCAACGTTAATACACACGAGTTTCCCGTGCATGTGGAGAAATGCTTAAGTGCACCGGAATCATCAGTACTATAAATGTTCTAAGCTTCAATAGATATACAGTTTAAATTTAAACTTGTAATAATATTTTTGTTTTGCTTTGATTTTTAGAAAATGTCAACGTCAGTTACAGAATCGCAAACTCAAGCAGAAAACATCGAGGTAAAACTTTAACACTTTTTTACCGACAAGCGGACCAGATGTAGTTGATTACAGCAAACCTGTAGTTTATTAATAACAGAAGAATGATGTTTCCAGACTGTAACGATAGGAAAACGTATACGTAGGTGTAGTAGGGGTGTCTGTTGGAATACAACAAGTGCCCATTTTATGTGGGTCTTTTATCGTGGAGCTAAAAACAAATCAATTACAAAAGACAGCTGCTAGAATACTTGCTAAACAAATTAAGAAAGCAAACTATGGGAACGTCAATATACCCCTCGTGGCCCTCGCGACTCTAGATTTTGGACAGCCATCAGTTTGTCTCGCCTTTCTCGCTTGGCACTTGGCAAGAGATAGCCTGATTCTCAGACGGTCCAGGTCGCTCTTGTCACGCACTCTTCTATCTCTCTTTCACGACGGGAAAGAGAGAAGAGTGCGTGACGCGAGCGACCTGGAAGAGAGTGTGCGAAGGCGGAGCATTTCTTTGCACTTACGTGGACTTCATGTCCACCCCCGTTCTGGGCAAATTCAGTAGATTATTTCTAGACTGTTTTTATCCTAGATAAATATTAATAGTATAGATAAGTATTTATCTTTGATATAAGTATGTTCTTTGTTTTGTTCTTGTTGGTTGACTAGCAGTCGGAGCAGAGACCTTTTGTCAAGAGGCGACTGAGATCGCTTGACACATTCAGAGGGTGAGAACAGCATTGACTAGCCTGGAACTCTAAATTGAATAATCTAAGTTGAGCTGGCAAAACGAACTTAACAAATTTAAAACTAATTCACTCAGCACAGAAACATACAGGAACCTTGTGCCGTCTTCAGAGCCTATATAAAAATTTAGAAGCGTCGCACCCTCCACCAGTTTCCCGTGGTAGAGGAGCATCCGAACTATAGGTTCATCACAAATCTGACTCTTCGGGTAACTGTGCTTTTTGTACTTTGCACATTCTAGAGAAATCTAAGCCTTAAAATAGGTTGTTAAATGAAACATCTCATTGCACACCCTACTTCTAAAAAGAAGTAGTCTGGCACTAAAAAAAAAACATTTTCTGGTTGTTGATGTTTTCTTTTTAGACAAAAAGCCCCATTCTAAATTCATTCGTAGGATAGGATACTTTCTGTATTTCTGAATTCAGGATTTAGGCCTTCCAAAATCTTGAATTCAGGATTTTGGAAACTTAACTCTAACTCTAATGTCATAACTCTAAGAAAATAATTCTATTGCTAGTCAACGTCCATCGTTTGTTGCTAAAACATGATATTTCCATTATGGTAGAATTGCTATCACGCTGATGATCTTTGTAAACTATGGCGGTGGCGGATACTATTTCTTTGGACACGCCGTTTGGAATGGTAAGTAAGCTTTGTGACTTGATGCAATCATACTTTTTGCGCAACCTCGTTTCCAGGTTCTCTATTGAAGAGAAGAAGGGAGACCCTGGGAACGAGGTTGTTTAAAACTCTGTTAATTTGCTTCTTCCCCAATCCCCTTAGATGAGAAGATTCAACCGTTTAGGGCTTAGGGCTTTTTTATTTCTTTTCGTTGTTTATAGATTTCTACTGTAATTAATGTGTTTTCGTATTTACTCGCAGGGCTGCTGGTTGCGGATTTGGTCTTTCCGTGGTAAGACTGGCGTAACTGTTGTGGAGAATCAAGCTAAGCTAAAGCCAAGTCGCACAACTGATGATGATAATGATGATGATGATGATCATCATCATCAATGTCAACATCATTGTCATTACCGACAGGCAACGAGTTCATTGCAAGCGAGTCTAGCGAAATCAAAACCTGTATGTTGTAGTGGCGGTGTTCTCCTTGTCAATAAGCGCAGCATGATCGTGCTTCAGACTCTGATCCGGGAAACCCCTTCTACATGTATGTTTGCAAGACTTTGAAATCAGAATAATGGGCCCTTTGCAGGTTATTGATCACATGGTACAAAAACCGCGATACTGGGACGCAAATTGCCCACTGGGACATCTAAAACAAAGAAAATTTAAATTATCTTGCTTTCTTTAAGATGTCCCAGAGCGCAATTTGCGCCCCAGTATGGCGATTTTTGTACCATGTGATCACTAACCTGCAAAGGCCCCATTTGTTCCCCAATGTTCAGTTCCTTACCTTCTATATCATAATTTAGGTTTATCTGGATCATGGGCGTCTCCATCACTCTGTCATTTCGATCCTTGCGGCTCCGTAGAGTCAGCAAACTAAAGATCGCCTATAAAATCATAAAACGAAGTTTAATCTTGTTTGGACTGGGTCTCTTCACCAGCAACTGTAAGTATAAAAGAAAATAAATTAAAACTATCCTTCTTATAATTTTTTACTGTAACATCGTCTTTGCCAATACTACTTTCTGCCTCCGATCTTCTTGAAATATTTTCGTAATATTCCTGAACCTCATTTGACATTTGGAACTTTTAAATAAATAGATAATGGCAACTGAAAACATTGCGTCAAACCCTCTATTTGCGCTGGTTTCCTCGTTACTTTAATTGGACTTGGTGGTTTTATTTCTTCAGATGGTAACCTAAAATTTTATAGAATCCCAGGTGTTCTTCAAAGATTTGGAGTTTGTTATCTGTTTGTTGCCATGATGCAGTTACTCCTCAGGCCTTCCAACAACGAGGAAAAAAAGGTAAACGCGTGCATGGCATCTCAAATTAAAGTTATTATTATGCCTTTTTGTCCATAAATGCATGTAATAAGATGCACCCCCAATTATGATATCCAACACGAAGATTCCTGTTGAGTCTTCAATCCTAGATAAATTACACTGGGACACCACAAGGTCCACCATTTTCCATATTTACCATCTCATTCCTCTTCCATTCTCCTCTTCCCCAGGCAGTGCTTGCCCCAAACGAGATCATGTGCACAAGAAGAAGTACTTGAGCGCGCTGAGCACGTTCAACATTGATTGAGGGGAGGAGGGGGGGGGGGGGGGTGGAAGGGGGCTGAGGATTATGGAATATGGAAAGGCCACTTTTGCGTTGAGATATATTTTGCGTCGCATAATTGCCGAAAAAAGGTTAAAGTGTCCCAATCAACTTGTCTAGGATTATACGCATTTATTTCCTATGTTCAACAGTAAGGTAAGCGTTAGCGTTATCATTACAGTAATGGCAAACGCAGCTGTTTATATAGTTATTTGAGCAGCAGAGTTTCAGGGGACACTTTGTGTCGTTAATTTTCTGTGTATTCTAAGACACGAGTGATGATGAAGTTGGGAAAAAGAGCAAAAGGACACTTCGCGACGCCTATCAAAATAGGTTTACTTCTAATTACGTGCATATCATGGCGTATTTGGAAAAAGCCTGCAAAGAAATATGACTTGAACCAGACTCGATACCATGTATGTGTTACAACCCTACACACTGCTCCTCGACTGAGCTATTTGAAGATATGTGGAATATGGATAATTGCGAGTTCCTTGGAACAGCGACGATGATCATTGGCTTAGGAAATCTTTTCATGGCTACAATTCAATTATACTGATGACTTTTGCATATTTTTTTAACGTACTCTCAACGTTTATGTGAATGTTAAACTAAGGCGCATATGACCAGTAATGAAAATTTAACGGGGTGAAAATTTCAGTAGGAACTACCTAGATTAAGAGGCTGCCTTTTGCAGCCTTATTTATCGTCACTATTGAAAAAATGCATCCTTTCATTCATTTACCGGAGTGAACATTTACGATTCGCATCTCCATATGATAAGTAGTGTTCTGTGGATGAGCCTCCATTTACGTAAGATCTTTGTGTTCTATCAATCAAATATGATTTAAGCAACTGAAGAGCATTGCCATTAACACCATGACAAGAGAGTTTACGTGGTAAGATGTTGTGGTCTACAGTGAGTTTTCTTTTGTTGCCGTGGTAACTTATTACGTCCCATGCATTGATAAGTCCTTGTAGTTAAGCAAGGCACGATTGGTGTTACATATGCCATCAGGACATTGTCTTTACGTAAGAGTATTGTGCGGTTAAGTGCCCTAAGAAGACATTCCCTCAGTATTGTTAAAACCAGCGTGTGTGTAATTTGCGTCTATCCAAAGTTATGGCTAAATTGAAACTTTTTTGTTTCATATTTGGCAGGGCCGATGGTGGCATAAGTTCCGTGATGTGTATGGATTGTGGAAACAGTGGATTTTTGTCCTTATGATCCTCGCAGCGTATCTTGCGCTTACATTTGGAGTGGATGTACCTGGTTGTCCAAAGTAAGAAGAGCGTTTCATTTACTTTAATCGAAGGGCTTTCCTCTCAGCAGGTCATTATCCGGACTGAAAAAGAATCAAAATGTCGGTTTATAGCTTCAAAGATAAAGAGGTCATAACAGGCCTGAAGTTTTAGGCGCTTAGCCACAGAAGAATAAGTTCTCTTTGGTTTAGTATTATATTTTTCCTGCCATTGCAGCAACATTGGCGTAGTAACTGTTCCGTACAAAATTACGATTACCTTTATTTTGTCTGACGGATCCCAAGAGATTTGAGGTGACTGCAACACCGGAGATAATTTTGATGCTCTTCCCGCCTTTTGAACTTTTGAAACATAACGTAAACGAGGGGACTAACAATGCCAGATCCGCTAACCCACCCTACACATATTTATGTAGGAAGATGCGCAAATAACCCGTTAGTGTCTCAACATTTTCTTGGGGGGAAGTGAAGCCGTAGTATTAAGATTGGCAGCAACAGAAAGTTTCTTTTTTAGATAAGAGCGAGAAAGTAAATGATGTCAACAATGTTGTTCTGGGTTGGTGGTCAACTAAGTTAATGACACTAAAGTATACGGAATTTGATAGCCAGACTCGGCTAAGCTATGGGGAATGGAATTGATTGCCCACGCCTTCTTGGCAGTATATTATATTTAAAGTTTAAAAAAATGAAAATCAAATTCAAAATAGAGCGTCTTAGAGCCTGGTTCGATCTTCGAGTGACGGAAATCTGTGCATTAGCTCGTAGATCAAACCAGACTCGGGGCTGCTGCTTTCCTCCTCTCCCTAGAGTTAGGTCTAGGAGGAGCGCGAGCTCCTTCCCCGAAACAGCGGCTGGTAATCAAGCCTAAGGTCGCACACACACCCACCCACACGCAAAAAGCAAATAGATGGTAACCGTTCTCGTCACCAGAGCCTCGGATCTTATGTCTGCGCATAACACTAAGCTCTAGGTAACACATGCACTGTAGGGTTCTTATAGCCAAAAATTGGCTATTTGAACCTTACGGCGCCTGCTCACTCCCCGTGCTAACATAAATGCACCAATCAGAGACGCTTTTCATTGTTCTTTATGAAAACCAATGAGAAAACACTTTGTATCAGGGTTCCCCAGAGCTCTCATGCGCAAAAGAGAAGATCTCTGGGGTCGAGATTGGATCGTAACGCGAGGCTTACTCAAAATTGACACTACATGATTGGCTGAATTTAAACTTGATGACAGTCTAACTTCAGAAACTAAGTATTTCGCAATAAAGATGACCGATATCACGAGTATACTATTTGTCATGGAGGAAAGTAAGTATGTGTTATATCTGTGATTAATTTTCGTGGGAAGTTTAACAATAGAGGCTTGAGTAGTCATTCCTATTTCCGATAAGGCATTCGAGTCAGTTGTTGACGTTTGTAATGTACCGTGATATTGCTTTTGCTTACAGAGGGTATCTTGGACCTGGCGGAATTGGACAGCGTTTTCCAGAAGCATATAACTGCACAGGGGGAATGGCCGGCTACATTGATAGAATAGCTTTGGGAAACCATATTTACAGATTTCCTACGATAAAGGTTACTTAAAGTCGCTATTTCATTTTATTGTAAGCCTTAAAAGCTAGCCAGTTTCCAGCCCCTGAGCTCAGTTCGCGTCTTATTCCATAAAAACAACAAACTCCGCGTATGATTTTCTCTCGGTTTCACTAACGCAATGTAATTATCACCGTAATAAATCTCAAACTTGGGTATCGTAATTATAAGTCGTAACTATAGCCAAAGACACATTCACAGTCACAATTTTAATCAGCACTAAACTAAAATCTAAACAGGTGCTGCTCATACAGAGGGCGCTGCGCAACGAGATCTTTTATTGGCCGAAAGTGTAGATAAGGCACCTTAGGCTGCCACCATAAGGTACGGGTAAGATCTCGGAGCACAGCACCACAGCCAGATGTAATTAACTGGGATTCGATTTTGATGAGGGAGAGAGAACCCAAAGTACCTGGAGAAAGAAACCTTCGAGTAGGTAATCGATCAATCAATCGATAGATCAATCAAACAATGGAATATTTCCAGTTGACCGAAGACCCTTCAAATCAGATGAACTTAAAAAAAGTAAAATTCATCTGTTTAGGATGGACACATCTCAATTATTTAAACCTAAATCAAATCAAGCTGTTCCCCACTTACTATTTTTCACTTGTACTACTTTAAATTAACGTACTCGTACTTTTTTTATATACAGGATCTCTACAAGACCACCATCCCATTTGACCCCGAGGGAATCCTGGGATGCTTGCCTTCTATAGTTCTTGTTTTCTTTGGGGTTCAGGTAAATGCTTCACGTAAATAAACTAAATAACGCAATGTCGAAGAGCATCGGGTCAGTAACTAGACTAAGTACTGTTTACCCTCGATTTGGTGCATTTATAAACTGGGTTGCTATGGTAAATTGACCACCGCATAGAAATTTGAAAGCTGCCGTTTCGAGCGTTGGCCCTTTGTCCGAGCGATTAAATTTCTCTACGGTGGTCAATTTACCATAGAAAGTCAGTTGATAAATTCATTTCTGTGTTTTACTTCACCACCGACGCAGCATTACAGTTCCTTTAGAAATCAAACTCCTTTACCCTCGATTTGGTGGGCGCCATATCACTCAAATCCTAAAAGAAACATCCTTGCATCAATGGAAACCTGAAATGGAATTGAATGAGGCTATGTTTTCAAAACTTTAATTAATATAAATAAATGATCTTGCTGAGATTGCTATGCATTTAATGTCGTATCTTGAGCATCCCAATTAACAGTAAAACTACCGCGACAGAAACCCTTTGAACAGAGGTTGAGGTAGAGAATGTCAAAACAAATGTCACTTCATGCGAATGCCAATTGCAATGGAAAAAGTCTTATCGCCTAATGTTCTTTAGTCATTAAGCTCAGTCGTTAAACATACACCTGTAGTATGATCTATTTGTTTCTTTTTCTTTCTACTCAGGCTGGACACATCTTATCAATCCATCCGAAGCATAAGCCAAGACTCATCCGATGGATAATCTGGGCTGTTTTCATGGTGAGTATGTTCGTGACGCTACGGTTGGACTAGAACGAGGATGCCACTATACCGCGATTAGATGGGAGGACCGCACCCAATCAGAAGAATGCGCCGTCTATTCGAGTGTTGCAAGAAAGAGACAAGTACACGTTACAACTCGGTAATCTCGGTAATCACGTTAAAACTCGGTTTTAAGAGTGCTCAAGCGGTCCGGAATTCCACCGGAAGACCTTATTAACATCTTCTATGCCTTGGTACGATCGGTCCTCGAATACGCCTGCGTCACTTGGTCTACCAGCCTGCCAATTTACCTCAAGGACCAGATCGAGGGAGTCCAGAAAAGAGCTCTGCGTATATTATTCCCGGCGCTGAGCTACAGAGATGCCATTGTGGCTGCAAACTCCACTCGCTTAAATGTGAGAAGAGACGAACTCTGTAAGAAAGTTTGGGACGGTATCTGCGTGCCTGGGTCACGGCTGCACCACCTCATACCACCAAAGCGCGCTGATTGCCATGCTTATGAGTTGCGCAACAAAAACCATGTATCACTCTTTAAATGCCGGACTGAAAGATTTAAAAATCTTTTTTTCCAACAATGGCGTCTAACGCCCAGTCCTTGTAATCAAGCAAACCTAAGCGTCTTGTTTCACTGGTATATATATACTGTCTCTTGTAATTCCCAGTCCCTTTAGACTTTTAATTTTAAGGTCAAATGTAAGATTTTAGTATTTTTTTAATATTTAA
Source organism: Montipora capricornis (assembly GCF_036669925.1). Taxonomy (NCBI): domain Eukaryota; kingdom Metazoa; phylum Cnidaria; class Anthozoa; order Scleractinia; family Acroporidae; genus Montipora; species Montipora capricornis. The sequence continues at coordinate 44,295,292 of NC_090884.1, forward strand.
AGTATACTTGTAAATTCACATGTATTTCACCACTAGGGTGCTATTTTTGAATATTTTTAATAAACCATCATTATTATTATTATAATCTGAACCATATGTTCGAAGTGGCCATGTTGCCGCTAAAATCCGTTCTCAGAACGAATCAGTTTTCACCTGGGTTAACTTTTGTTATCCTTATTTTAGCTAGGTTGAATACGCACTCCGACAAATGAATTGAAAAAACTTTTCTGGAGCCTTAATTAAGCCTAGAGAAAAGTTATGGTCTGGTTAGGATTAGTTTTGGTTATTTTACATGGATATCAATTGACTATCCTCGTTATACAAAAGTAAATAATGAAAAAAACTCTGTTGAGTACAGCATGTTCGTCGTTGTTGTGTAGTGGTGAAGGCACGAAACCATGCATAGACCTGAAGGGTCCGAGTTCGAGTAGCGGTATTTGTTCCCTTTAAAAAAAAAAAAGTAAAAGAAAGAAATACTTAATTGACCACTCCCCATAGGGGCTTTTCAGGGCTAATGGAACACAATCAACGAAACGACAGAACGCAATAACAACAACTGTTAAGAATCCAAGGACCAAGGACCCTTAGACCAAGGTAAAATGAGGATCACCAATTAAACCTACGTAAAAACATATTCAACCTGAAACCGGATTTGACCGACAAAATGAGGCCATACTTTTCAGGTCTTGATTTCACCGACCTCTTTCTCCAGAAACGTCGCAGTGTGCAGTTCCATTGTTAAGGCCAAGATTCTGTTTTAAAGACTATTTACAAAAGTATCTACCGTAAGTTTTTTCAACTAGTAACTTAATCGTTTGTCTTACCTTATGTAGGCAGCAGTGTCCCTTGGTCTGTGCGGAGTTTCGAAGGACGAAGGCATTATTCCAATCAACAAAAATCTTTGGTAAGAGCATGCAAAGGCCAAATATACAAATATGTTTAGATGGAGAGGTCTCCTCTTCTGTGCAGGTTGGCGGAATTTCCTGTTGCTGTTGATCCACGATTTATAAAGTATGACTGTTCTTGTTTTCAGGTCAGTGTCGTTCATTCTAGCCACAGGAGCTTCATCGTTTTTGTTGCTTGCTGCATGCTATCTCCTGACTGACGTCCTTGATTGGTGGAATGGAGCACCGTTCTTGTATCCAGGTAACGACAAAACCATTAACTCTGGGATTTCGTAAACTTCTGGAAATACTTTGAGTGATGCCCTTGGGCGGGTCAAAATCGCAGAAAATGCTCTTTGTATAGAAAACATTAATTGTACAGTTGATGTTGTCCTTTGGCAGCATATTTGAGAAATGGATAATCTTTTCGAGTGAGGCTTTGAGCTGCTTTTGAAAATGTTTAATCCAAGCTTTGGCCGATCTACGGCATCATCGGGGAATAAGGGAAATATTGATGATGATGATGATGATGATGATGCCGTAGATCGTCGAAAGCTTGAATTAAAAAATCTCACTGAAAAGCAGCTAAAGCCCTCACTCCAACAGTTTATTCATAGGAAACAATAAATGGATTAGTTAGATTCAATGAATTAGAATCAATAAATACATTCATCATTAATCTTCAGTCAAACTTGTCCCCAGACGCCCGCAGCCTTAGAATAGTTTTAGATCATTTCTAGATCCAGGACTGTGTCCCACAGCTAGTATGTGTGATACATAATAATTAGGATAGTACGCGCACTTTCATTGGTCAATAGCTGTGTTCAGATGAGAGTATGGAAACACGGCTGTGACATCACACGAGTTTTGATTGGTTGTGAGTTGTCAGACGCTCGTTTTGATCGGCTGGTAGGAAATATGAGCGTGTATCAAGAAAATCTGTTTCAATCAAGAGTTAAAAAAACCAACATTTTCCTTAATTTGTCGAATTATCCTTGAGGAATATTTTATAAAGGCAATAGAGGACTTTTTTCCGTGTTTCCATAGCCTCATCTAAACACTAGGAGGAGTTGAAAGAATTCGAATCAGTCATGCAAACCCTCGGCTGTGTCTCGGGTTTGCATAACTGTCTCGAATTCTCCTAACTCCCCCTAGTGTTAGATGAGGCTATGAAAAAACGGAACACGTCCTCTATTGATTAAACAGGAAATGGTTGTGAGAAAGGGAATCGTGGCAAGTTTTTGTTCTTTTTTCTTTGTTCTCATTTCCTCAATCGTTATTCCTTTTTTAGAGCAACATTTGTTTTGTATTTTGTTCATGCTAACGAGGCTGGTTGGTCTAATTTGCGCTAAGAAAAAATAATATTTGTTTGCCGTGCCGTTTATGAATAGCCTTTAGGCGTCCGCTTATCAAAGGCCAATGTTAGGTATTACAGCGGGCCTACTTGAGCTAAGAGATGCAACCAGTTAAACTACTATTTTCACTCGAAGGGATGAACTCTATCCTTGCGTACGTGGGTCACGGAATTCTGTGGAGGCACTTTCCATTCAGCTGGGAGATGGATGAATATGGAAGCCATGGAGAATTTCTGGCTATGAACATAACAGGGACTGCTCTCTGGTGCCTAATCGCATACTACCTTTTCAGAAAGAATGTTTTCCTGAAAATTTAGAGATCACGCTGAAACAGGCTGACGTCGCTACTGTATCATAAGCACATTTATTAACAAAATGCGAGCTTTGGCTTTAATGGAATATATTATTATTATTAATTACAGAGGTAGCCCGATTTGATTAGGTACACCTGCAACCCAAGTGGTGCTCCCTCGTACACATATAAGATGACAATCTTGAATGCTGAAGAGCTTAAAGTGAAGTTGATTTTCTTCCAACTGGTTTTTAAACTTCAAAGCATTCACCACGGTAATATTTGTTAATTTTTTTCCACGGAGGAGTGTCGTGGACCATATCCGGCCTCAAAAGGCACAAGAGCGAGAGACGCTTGGTCAATATATAGCAGAACATTAACATTTTCACCCCTGAAACACCTATTGACGAGAAAAATCGTCTGGCGTTAGACAGAGCACAATCTTTAAGTGTCGCTCTAGAGAGGGGAAGAGTTTTAATGTGCAATTTGCGGTGACTTCGCGTAACATTATATATATACTTGTAAAAACATAGACGGCCCTTGGTGAGAAAAATTAGTTGAAAAACATAACACTCAGGGGAATAGGATGAGTTCAAAATGATGAATTCAACACTCTCATGAATTTATTATAAACTTAAGACTGAGCTGGGATTGGAATGGAGCGAATTCGCTCAGACACGTATTCTGAGATATTCGGATTTAGAAATTCAGTACCTTATGCGCCGATCAAATCGAAACTTTAACATCCCCCCCCCCCCCCCGGGGCAAACTCCGGGCATTTGACTATCGCCTGTGCCCGGAGGAGTGGGGAATTTGACCTTTGCCTGCGTGGGGTGGGGCTAACAGCTATAAAACACGTGTTTGGACGAGATGGAAGAGTTTAAAGGAAGAGATGTAGCATTTGTGAGCGATTGGCTTACAAAAAAGGTCTTTAAAACCTCTTTATTAAGACGGCAGGAGAAGACGACGATTGTTCTTAGTAGGGTATGACGGACAAATCCGACGATAGGGTAGGGCATTTGAACACCATTTTGGCCCGAGGGGGCAGGAATTTGAACGATCCAATCTTCAAAAGTTCAAATGCCCGGGCTTTGCCCGGGAGGGGGGGGGGAAGTTGAAGTTTCGAGTTGATCTGCGCATTATTGTCAGAGTCTTTGCATTGATTTACAGTCGATCTCAACCTCAGCTGACTCGAGGTTTTTTCCCCGGGTACTATAGTTTTTTTATTCATACACTTATCCATAGTTATTACATTATGTGAGAGGAAAGTGACCTTAAGACTTACTATCTTTTTACGAATGTACTGGAATGTGAAATAAACCGTACGATATACTATGCATCAAAACTGACATTGGGGCGGCCTTATGAAAGTGAACTAAGTGCATTTTTTCCGCACGGAAAGGAAGACTAAGTCTTTCACTCGTGTTTAGAACTAAAAATGAAGGAAAACATGTTTTCGTGTTATGAACTAACAAGTAGGATTCATTTGTTTCAAACAGATTTGAGCTGAAAGGGGGAATCAAAGTATTTCTTGTGAGTTGTGAGGCTCACTTATAATTTGATTTTTAAACTGTTCCGACATCGGAATCGGAATGGTACTCCTTTCACTAACTATACAAACCAAAACGATGAGATCTCTTTTTGTACAACGAAGGGTTCTGTGCTTGGCCATAGTTATAATAGAGGGGCTGGTTTCGAAGCTCGGCAAACTTCAAAGGAGCAAGCAAAGATGCCAAGGTCCACGACCGTGCCCGATCTTTTGTTTTGCGCGCGTACACTATGCATGAATTACAACACGTTTCTATTGGTTAGTTCCACAGTACGGGGTAAACAACTAGTGTGTTTTGTCCTCGGTCAAGGCCAAAAAAGAGAAGAAAAACCTACAACAAAGAAATTTGTCGGGTTTCATAACCATTCCCCTCTACAGTATTAACTATGGTTTAGTGTAATACTCGAGGCTCTCTGCAAAATGACGAGTTTGAAAAGGTCATCCCTAGGTCCAAAAGCCAAAGCAGCTGCGCATATTTATTAAGAAAGCCTAGCAGATTGGTTAATGAGGTACAAACTGGAAATTCCCGGGCTCGCTCGCAGTTGTTGTTCTGGATAAGCTCCAGCAGTTCAACTTACCGTCTACCCTTGTAAATCTACCTACCGCGCAAAAGCTTAGACTTAAAGGCACACTTCGTTTTGGATGTCAAAATTGGGCGTGCGTCTAATTACCTGGCACATTTCTGCACATAAGTGCCTTACGCTAGTTTCAATTTTTGAAAATTACTTTTTGCATTTTTTAATCGTTTGTATAAGCCGCGTTCGTTTAATTAGTGTTGACAAGCCCCCTGGAAGAGCGGTTCATAAACCAAACTATTATTATTGTTTGTTATCGTTGGTCGCATTTGGTGTTGATCGTGTATAGGTGGGTTTTTCAAGGTCAGTACACTCGTTTTGAAATCTGGTGCGCAAAGAGTGCAACATCTTCTAAAAGACAAGAAAAAGAATTTACTTTTCGGTCGGTTTCTTTTTGATTTGCTTATTAATCCATTCTAAATACGGAGCCAACTTGGTGTAAAATGTATAATAACCATGTATGCCGCACCCCTCTCCCCAACTGACCAATCCTATGGCAACCCATTTCCTAGCCCCATTGTGCATTACATTCATAACAAATGGACTCCCACTATCTCCTTTACAGATCCCCGAGCCCCTCTTCTCGCTTCCTGCACAAAAGCTTACAGATTCATTAAACCAATAGTCTGTCGAGTTCCGGCAACGTTCCATATCCTGGATTTGAAACTGTGCCGATCGTAACTCTGAGGAAGATAATTTGTCAGGGTCTTGTGTCAAAAGCTCTCCTGGCTTAAGAAGTTGCGTGGCACCCCAGCCGGCCACGTGGCCTTTGCGTCCGGGTATTACATCGTCCTGATGAGTTACATCTGTCGAATACTCCGGAAGACATACTTTTCGAACATGATTGCCAAGAGTCACACTGCTGGACACCTTAACCAATGCAACGTCGTTGGTTTTGAAGTCGTCGTGATAATGAGGATGAAGTATTATTTTTGCAGCGATGAAAGTATGTTGGGAACTTTCAGTTTTGTTGCGATGACTGTCACCAATTACTACTGTATACCTAAGAAGAATAGACAAATTCCATTAAAATAGTTTACGTCATAGAAAGTGCGGCGTACGGGGCTTTATTCACTAGTTGTTTGTGTCAAAAACCCGAACGAGAGAGGGTTTTTGACACAAACAACGAGTGAATACAACCCTGTACAAAGCACTTTCTATGTCGTGACCTGTTTATTTCACATAAGACGAGAATTTTCATTGAAATAGTTTTCTGAACATAAATTAGAAACAAAAACTCACTAACAATAGAACCAAATGCAAAATAATTTGTACGATTTGCACGAGATGCACGAATGATTGGCTCGGAAAGGCTTTTACGCTATCGCTGATTGGTTATACTGCCACACGTGAAAGAGCTGTACGTCATTCTGATTGGCTGTATAGGCTTTTTTGTGAAAATAAAGGGTATGGATTTGTACAAATGAGCTTAATGGAGTAGAATCATCATGTTCTTACTAGTCTGGGTTGAAGGTTATTGGTTACCCCTGTGCCTGATTCTGGACTCCTTAGGAATATAAGGTCAAAACGCCATACTAAGAAATTTAGCTGTGATAACAAAACAATACTCTTATTAGAGTCATTCAGTTAAGTTGAAAGGACCTACATGTTTGATGGAGATACGAGAGGACGCCTGGCGTTTTCATCTGCGTCTGTGTACATGAAGCAGTGCGCAGCTGTAAGTATCCATAGTTTGTCAATCAGAGCTCCTCCGCAAATAAAGGTATCCTTTCCTAAATGAAAGAGACTGTGCTATAATATGTCACTGTTTTAGTATGTACTAAATAGCTTCGTGGCTCGGTAAATAACCATCACTAGCCACTTCCACTTCGGTGAATAGTTTTTGCCCTTTTATCATCAGTTGTTATTATTGCTTTTGTTATCAATATCGTCGAACTGCATAAACATGGGGGGTCGACGAGCAAAATACTTCATATAAGTGGTTTTCATGTTACGTCAGCGCCGCCATGTTGGTGAACAAAAACAAAAGATCTCTCATTAGGTTCTCTTGTACATTACATTGTCTCCCCGGTCTGATGAGATTGGCTAAAAAGCAATTATATAATTCAGCCTAAGGCCGACATTGGATAGGGTACCTGTCTTTTTGGGAGAATCCCGTTCATACCGGTGGCAAACGCAGGACTGATTTATCCTGCGATAGACCATTTTACAGTTGTGGGCTTAGTTTCCTGGCCTTTGAATGAAAGTGAGACTGGAGTTGATTTGGCTTTGATAGAAACTTCACTGCTTTTCTTATGTAAACTCCTACTAATTAGCACGAGAACAACATGAACATAAGAAAAGCATTGAGGTTTCTATCAAAGCAAGGTCAACTCCAGACTCACTTTCATTCAAAGGCCAGGAAACTGAGCACACAACTGTAAAATGGTCTATTCCGAGTGTCGCTATTAATGCAAGATGATAAGATGCAACTGAATCAGGACAAATCATAAAGTGCATTCACCTTGGCTCCGGTCTCGTCTGTAAAGGCCAACTTGCCAAGGCCACATGCCATGAGAACTTGGAAGCCCACCAACCATACGAGGACGGCGCACTCTTCTTCTGATTCCACACTGGGAATAATCTGATACATCATGTTAACATCACTAATTAAAGAAATAGTAGTGAGAACAGCTCCTCCTAACGACTCGATTATATGCCAAAAACAGAAATGTATGTCCCGAGACGTCCGCATAGGCAGTGAGTGCAGTCGCTCAGATTAAATTAAAGGTGGATTTTCATTTGAGACGCTTTGAAAAATGCCATATCGTTGAAGTCCGATCGGTTTATTTGACGTCTACGAGTATTTAAGAGGGGAACCGACTTCCATTTAGTTGTAAAAATAACTTTTATTCTTCGGCCATTTCAACTTGAGTAAAAATAACAAACAAGCTACGGTTATAAACATAACGAGACAACGCATGTTGTAAAACTCTTCATGAACTTGTTGTATCGTATGCTCCAACATACATCTTCAGAAGTAACGGTTAACTAATGTACAATTGAATTTAAACACAAAGACTGATACCAAATAAGAAAAGTAATGACAATGAAAAAATAAATGAAAATAAACAGACCTAGTTAAATTTGCTTGAAAAAATATAAATGGCTATTAGAGAAGAAGTTTCTCACTGCCAACATTTTCAAGAAGCTATATTTTACCTTTTACTTGAGTGGGAAGTAAGCATTGTGGTTTCTTGTTCGTCCAGTTTCCATCAAAGCAAGTGATCCTCTTAGGTCCAATCATCTTACGAGTTTGTGGGCAGGAGAAACTCACTGTTCTGCCATGCCTGAAGTTGTTACCGATTCGCTTGCCTTTTCTCGGAATTCCCGGATTACTGCAAGGGGCTGCCAATACGTAGGAGATAAAAGAAGCTAACTTTTTCTTTTGTTTTCGATGACAAGTCTTAAATATATGATACTATATTAGGGACTTTAAGATCTACGACGTGGTCGTCAACGACAACCCCACAAAACAAGAATATCATTGGTCAAAAGAGGAAAAATAAATTATCGCGCAGCACGTGCTTTTTGCAGTCCTCTGCGCATGCACAGAAGCGACGTGAATCATCAAATTTGAGGTTTTGGCGACAATTTGAGCTTATAAATGCCTTTCGCGCTTCATTTTTATCCTGCATGAGACCGCTTGCACTAATTTCACATCGTACGACGTGAACGAGATGGAATAATTGCGAAAGACTTGAGGTGATGCTTTCGACGTCGCCTTTGTAGATCTTAGAGTCCCTTTAATGAGCTAAAAAAAACCATTTCATCGTGACAAATCTGACATGATATTATCTAAACAATCAAATTTTGACGACGGCATATTAAAACTCTTTCTTCGACTATACCCCGAAAATGATTCCTGCAGGAATCACCAGTAAAAATTCAG
>NC_090884.1:44308838-44318838 GCF_036669925.1 Montipora capricornis
TTTAACACCGTCATATTTATGCGTTGATGTGCGCAAGATAACAGCATTGGCTGGCTGTGGCGGTGGTGGACACACTGGAACTAAATGTCAACAAAATTCAGTTACACACTGTCCAAGTAGCTGGTGCACTTTTATCACATGGGCAGCATCAAAAAAAGATAAACCATAAAAATTGAGGAGTTTTTCCTCTACGCTCATTAATTAAGGCGTCGATATAACCTTAAGTGTAATATCGACGCTGATTTAAGTCAATTAACATTTTTTTGTCCTAACAAAAGGTACAAATGATCGAGACCTTACTGATCATAACTTTTCCTGTGTTACGTGTGCTTATGCTTGTTTTACTAATGAAATCCAGCCCTATATGAAAATGTGATTGAACGAACACGAAGAGAAAAAAAAAAAGACTCAGTGCGGGAATCTATAAAAAAAACAACTAACATGCATAAGACAGACGAATTTGCGCCGTTTGACGCAACGGTCCTCAAAACGACTGACTGAAAGGTGAGGGAAATATGCGGCACTCTTAACAAAGAATATCTCCTCATTCTGGAGATTTACGGGTCAAGGATATTGATCGCGTTTTTCCTGCCCGGGCCAACACTATTGGATAAGGTTATTTAGGGTGCGTCCGATAGGAATAAATGGAATATAAGTTAGGAATCCTTCGTTTTTACGGACTTTCACTCTAAAATTGTCAAACTTCTGCTAAAATGCTATTTTAAACATATTTTTATTATCCTTGCTGCTTCGAAACGCGCCAAACATACCGTTTTAATCATCACTCCACGTATTCTTATTCCGGAATAGCGTCAATCGAACCTTATATTCCTCCTGTACAAGAAAGCGCAACTACGTAAGCCGGCTTACCGCATTTGATCTTTGCTTTCTCCCATTTGCCAGAGGGTGGGCAAGCTACTTTTGTTCTTACAGTGTTTTGCAATCCTTTGTTACAAGTGAAATGATCTGATGTGGTGCGATTTTGTGTCACATTCCAAAGCTGTCCGTTTATTATCGTTGGAGGTTTACCGCAATCATACCCTGAACGATTTTGAAATGAAAGCGCACCGCGCTCATTCCCAACTGTTTAATTTAATATCTGAGAGATAAGGTGTCTAAAAAGTATTCCAATTTTATGATAAACGATTTTATTAGGTAAAATAAGTTTATGTTATATTCAGAGCACTACCTTTCAGAACCATTAAGCATTCAAAAGATGTACTGTAGGTTATTATTTGGGGGAGAATGAGATTATTAATAAGGAGCTCTTCAATTTGTCTACACTGAAATTGCAATAGACCATATTCGTATTCTCGGTATTGGACTGGAACTAGCTTGCAATGGAGGCTAATGCGGGGAAATCTTTTCAAATGCAAATACTTTCTGAAAAATTCCCCCGCCGCATTAGCCTCCATTGCAAGCTAGTTCCAGTCCAATGCCGAGAATACGAATATGGTTTATTGAGAGTTTATGACACCCAATCCAGCTCCCCCATTTGTTCTTACCCTCCCCACTAATAATGACAGCTTTACCAAATCACTAGAAATACCGGTGGACAAAATATTAGGAAAGTTTTGTCTTATCGAGTGATAAATGAATATCCCGTCATTGCAGGATCTGAACACGATAGAGCAGTTTAGCCGAGTTTGTGCTACCACTTGATAAAAGTCGTTTTTCTCCGTACATTATATCCCCTGACTGATACACAATGAGAGAAATGAGATTCTCTCATTGTGTATCAGTCAGAGGATATTACAACTGAACGAATCATCGAAACAACTGATAACTCATCTAGTCAGCATACACTCTGCTCTTAACTTCAACATTTTACAAACACAGCACTCGGTCCGATCTTAAATTATTGTGGCATTCAATCCGCGACGCTTATTTCCGCGTTAACCAGTTTGCTTCAGTTCTCGATGGAGCCAGATGCTCGCCTTCTGTTTCAAATCCGGCAAAACAAAAATGAATCCAGTTTGAAAACTGCCCGTATGCCTTACGTCTGAATTTTATATTTTAGTTTTCTCGGTTCAGTTGCGATTGTCACATTGTAACACTAAAATTAAATCTTAATTTTTTTCTCTTTTTTCCCGCTGTTATTTGTTTAATCCCCTGATTGACTTTTGCAGGCTTAACCTCAATGGAAAGTATTCATTTTTCATCATTGCAGCGGCCTTTTATGTTTATTAGTGCCTAAATTCTTACCTGTTACAAGACGCCGACAAAGCAAGCTGAGAATAACAAAGAACAACATCATTCTTATGATCTGAGCCATTTTAAAGACGCCCTGTTGTTACCAGGCCACTTCCTTTGTTACTTGAACGGAAATACTAAATGAGATTCTTGTCACCCAAAGATTAGATCAACGTACGCCAAAAAAAATAAACAGCTCTTCACTGTCAGAAAGCGACGTGCGTGACGTGGACGTGGACGTGCACGACGTGGACATCAAGCGAGAAGAGAAATCTCGCACGCTCGTGCGTCGCGCTCCCCCTCACAAAATCTCCACCACCCGAGTCAAACTTTGAGATTACTATGTACTCAGGTCTCATCAGTTCGAGCGAACGATCTATATCCTCAGCAATTAACAATTGACTTTAGCCATTCGTCTCTGGCAGGAGCACCAGCAGTAGTTATCATGACTTTAAACGTGATGGAATTCTCGAGTCATTTTGCGGGTTCAAGTTGTAAAACAACACGCGCGTAGCCATGTTCACACGCAGCAAATTTGCATACGGGAACTTTCAGCGAAATGCGTTTTTACTGACCTTTCTAGATTCATAGTTTCGCTTTAATCGGGAAAACATATATAGATACGACCTAAGAGAGGCAGTTTGCATGGAATGGCAATTTGACGATTTTTCCCAGACTTCCATGAGTGGGCTTAGACAGGTCCATACAGGAAAAAAAAAAGAAAAGATTATTTACATATTTGTGGGCAATAAACAAAATGGGATCTGTCGTCAACACTGAGCTTCCACTGTGTGCCTCTTAAACCTTTCATGGTGGCTTTGACACAAGACATCATCAACAAATGTCATTGACTTCCTTTCTCGCCGCTGATTGTAAACTGATTCTTTGCCAACAGCTTTCACCACAACAAAGACGAGGCGTGCGCCCATTCCGCGAATAAAGACGTCAAGGATTGTCTTGAAAATGACGCTGCATTACTTCGCGTTGCTTCTGCTTGTTCTTGTTGAAGGTAATTCTAAGCCCAATTTCGATACTGATTTTTGACGAACCGCGTTATCTTATTGCAAATGCGTTCGCCTTCCAAGTTGAAACTCGTATACGATGCCCGATGAAGAATGCGAGTTAACCAAAATCTTATTTTTCACTTCGTCCTCGAAAAGTTAAGACGCACCAATCTTCAAATGCAATGAAGGTGTTAGCAACAAACTCCAGCCAAACTATTAAGCTTTCAAAACGCTACAAAGATTTCACCGGAAACGGTTTCCTTACAGACCCCATCAGCTTTTAAGTTTATTCAGAGGAATTTTGAAAAACTAAGATGAGAGAAAACTGAGTTATTGCATTTTTTTGAACCAGAAAGATCTAACTTCTCATTACTTTTACAGCTATCTGTGATTATCAACCCTGAAAATTATTTTTAATAGGCATTCGATGCCAAAACTGCACGCGGACCAACAACAAGAGAGACTTCTGCGTTACATCATGTAATCCTTCACAAAATAACTGCAGTGAAGACAGCCTGTGTGTCTGCGATGGGGACTGTGGTTACAGTTGCGTAAAGCGAGGTGTGTTGGTCTCATTAGACATATTGTATTTTATGTCTGACGTACAGATTGCTAACAGTAAGGTCAACAATCCCTTCGACATCTGTTTAGTCACGCAAGCAAGCTAAAAGGCTTCCCAAACCATCGACCGTTTAGCTCGATTGCCATTTTACGGACATGCAAGACAAGCACTTCAGACAAAATGCGACGAGCGTTTATTATGTATACCACTGTTTTAAAGGAAAGTAGTAAACGTGCTCAAACGAGATGGACCAGACTGGTTTAAGCGCTTTTTTCCTCTTTTTTCTCTTTTTAGTGATTCAAAGAAATAAAACAGTTTTCTTTTCTTGTGTCCAGGCCTTTGGGCGGCACTCAATACGTTTCGTTCAATACGTTTCGCAGGGGCACCCAACGAGAATATAGTTCAAAACCACTTAAACATAGCATTGTCAAACGTATTTTGGTATTTAAACTGTAGATATAGGCATATTTTTCATCTGTTCGAATGTCCTAGCTGAAAGTCTAGTGATCCGAAAATTATAGGGAACTTCTTTTCGAAAATTTCAGCCCGAAAAAAGGCTCCCGAAAATTCTAGGTAACCTTTTTAGGGTAAATATCGGTTAAAAATGGGCAATTAAACCACGCGGCCCCTCATACCCTGACCCTGTTTAAGACAAATATCGCTGATTTTCCTACCCATTTTAGGACAGAATTCCGGTTTTTGATACCCTGTTTAGCACATTTAACCCAGTTTAAGACAAAAATTGATACATCGACACCCTGATTAAGACAAAAAATAATAAATTTGATACCCTGTTCAAGACAAAAATCCCGAAAAACATACCCTGGCTGGCCGCAAGTCCCCATTAAGCCCTCATAAGTGAGTACCCCTCCCCCCCCCCCCCCCGCCCAACCCCCGGGATCAAATGTTCCGAAAATTCTAGATCTCAAATCGTCTTCCGAACAGATATTTTCCGAAAATTTACGTTGGGTGCCCCTTATAATGTTCTAGTATTTACATTGTTCACAATACGTATACATTGTTAACCGGAGCGCCTTGAAAGCTGCAAAATATATTTTTGAAATGCTTAATTTCTATACTATCACTGAATTTGATATGAATGAAAGACATGTCCAAAATTGAAGTAAAAAATACTCCTTATATTCTTCTATACCTTGAACTGCCGTACGTCCAGTATGCGAATCTTGAACGTTGCAAACTTTAGGTACAAAAATTTTTCAACGCAGCAGAATTTCGTGTAAGAATTTCGTCTTGACGGAATGACTAAAATGACTGTCCCACCCAGCAAAGGAGTTACGAAGGACACTTTTACAGCTTACCAGGCTAGTTCTTTATTTGAAGATATACGTTTTTCTGGGGGTAATGGTATAAAACCATAACCATAAACCATAATTTAGGTGTAAAAGGTTTCATGATATAGTTAGTCTCACGAGGAGTCTCTTACTTCGTAAGTGACCAAACTGTGAGAAAACCGAGAAACTTTGTTAATTAATATATACAATATGACCGGCAGGTCTGTATCATATTTGCAAACTCGAGGCGATGCCAAGAGTTTGTATCTGGCGGGAATATTGTATATGACTTATTAAATGTCAGCATTTAAGTGTTAATGTAGACTAGGTATTTTTGGTGATTTAAGACATTCTGACAGGGAAAATCAAAAGAAAGTTTCTGTAAATGAAGAGAAGTCTGTATCAGATATATGGATATTGATTAATAAAACATTTCTTTTTTTCCATTATGAATTATTAATGAGTTTGTTATACTCCATGCAAATTTTACATGAACTCAAAGATTCGGCTTTGTCAATACACTATTGACCATTTTATCCTATTTAAAATATCACAATTTCTTGGGATCGTCCGCAGATTTTGTCGTCTTCAGGTCGTCTTTGAACATTGTTTCCAAGAGGTCATTGTTTTGTTGGTTATATTCATTTGATTATGTATCCCACGTGTGGACGTACCAACACATACAGTCTTATCTTTTGCTTGCTCTGATTTATATATGATTCTCCCGAATTTAGACCTCCGTTGCCCAAGGCCTACGAACATAGACCACGGACGGGTTCGAATGAAGAACACCACATTTGGCTCCATTGCCAGATACAGATGCTCTCCACAATATAAATTGAAGGGTTCTCGAAAGCGAATGTGCCGAGCAAACGGAAACTGGGATGAAAAAAGACCTGTCTGCAGTAAGTAGAGCAATCGTCTTTTGATACTCATCAGGATTACGGGAAAGTTTAATTGTTGTCTATTTTCTGATGAGAACAAGTTTCATCAAGACTTATAACCTCCCAAATTTACTACACTTTTGCATTCCTTCAGCATAACATTGCGAGGGTGCGTTTTCTGACGGGCAAAATTCAAGCCTTGGTTTGTATTCAATCGCGGTTAGTGTTAATCGTCTTTTGAACGACTGGGTCTTGGGCTCGGTTGCTAAGGGGAAGACAGCGCTATCCAAAACATAAATCACATTCCAATGGAAAACTCAGTTTGTTTTGACAGCATTTATCCTTTGCCCGGTGAATATCGCCATCCAGGCTTTGAGCAAATCTTGCGTCTATTACGATCAAGACGATGTGAGTTTGCGTATGTTACTCAATCAGCCGAGTCTTCTTTGTCATGTGTGTTCCTGGTCGCGATTGCTCAAACATGTAAAATACGTTTTTCTTCTTCTTTTTTTCTTTTCACTTTTCAGAGATAATATGTGGCGATCCCGGTGACATTGAACATGGCACAAAACGTCTGGATGGTTTTGATGTAAAATACAGCTGCGACAGGGGATTTACAATGCAAGGGAACAGCACTTTGACGTGTTCAACGGGTGGACTGTGGGACAACAAAAAACCAAATTGCACTTGTGTGAGAACGAATGAGAGAGCCTACGCAAGATGTGCAAGGGCCTGTGATCCCAACAAAAACACTTGTCGAGGAAACAAGAAATGTCTTTGTGATGGAGATTGTGGATATAGCTGTTTGACAGAAGGTAAATGTGACTGTAAATATATTGTGTTCATCAACATTACCATGGCTCCCCAGTTGGTTACCTCATAGCCTCAGGCTATGTAGCCCCCCTCCCTTTCCCCGTGAGATTCACCTCATTTTCTTGACTTGGGAGTCCTACCTATCTGGTGGAGCTTTATCTGGTGGCGCTTTAAAGCATTTAATAATAGCTTATGAAGAGAACATTCCAAGTTGTGTGAGACCAATATTAATGTAGATTTCTTAAAATTTAGCCAAAAACTTTCTAATTAAGTCAAACAAGTCATTCTATCTAGGAATTCCTGGCCCTTTTTAATGTATATTTAAATGACTCTTTCTGATGCTTGGCCACGTTGAAGGATGAAGGAATAGGAATTAATGTTTGTTTAAATATATACCGGTTGGTGGATTCTTTTGATTACATGTATTAAGTTTTAGTTCTACGATATCGGTTCTGTTTCTGTTTTAAATCTTTTTCTAGGCTCAAGTTGTTCAAGACCACGGCAAATAAAAAATGGTAGAAGACAGTATTCCTCCAACAGGTTTTGGGATACTGTAAAGTATAAATGTGATAGGCCCTATACATTACTTGGATCGAGCAAAAGAACTTGCCGAGGATTAAAGTATTGGGATGGCATGCAACCTGAATGTAGTGAGTATAAGCAAATGACAAAGACACTCATAACACCACAAAAAAAGCATCAGCTATATTTTCAAATCGCAACTACTTTATTTAAGGTGATTCCCTCGTTTTGCACCACGCATCGCATGCTGCGCATAACATTGCGACTTCGGAGATGGCGGAGAGGCAACAAAGGCCTTTTATGTGCAATAATAGGGCCGTTTATACGAGAGAAAATAAGCCGCGGCTAACTCTGGCCGCGGCTTACGTAAGCCGCGAACACCCCGTATAAATGGTGCAAAATCTACGTTCACGGCCTTCTCAAGCCGCGGCTTATCCTGGCCGGGGAGTTTATACTCGTATAAATAGTTCCTTTCGCGGCTTACGTAAGCCGCGGCCAGAGTTAGCCGCGGCTTATTTTCTCTCGTATAAACGGCCCTAATGTTAAGAAGGTGTTGTTTTGGAACTCGCCCCAGTCCTTTCGCGGAAAATGATCATTTTGAAGTCGATCTTCCCGGCTTTGTTTGGAAATTTGATTGATGGAAGCCAAAAGGCAGTTTGGGGCTTAGCGCTTGAAGGTGAAATTCCTCAGAATTATGAAAATCGCAGTAACAATTCGGAACTGGGTTCCCATTCCTCCTTCACTCAAAGAGGCTATGTCACGAAAATTAGCCAAATTCAGCGTCTGGAAACTGACGGAAATCAAATCAAGCGAAACGTAAAAATAACTACTTAAGAATATTAAAGGAAGGTTTGAATAAAACAGCAAATTCAAAAGGGGGCAGGGATGGGCAAAATTGAAGCAGACTAAAATGGATTGTGATATTGGGGCTCAAAGTTGATCCCTGTTGGAGTGTTATGTATTCTTGACAAACCAATTTTCGTCATGAAGCTTTGGTTTGTGCTGTTTATTGTAATTTCTGAGTTAACGTTAAGTTTTATAGCGAGAAGGGGGAGTAAGTAATAAAACGGCACAAAATATAACCGAACTGCCATCACACAGTTAATTTGACAAACGCAGAATCAAACACTGTAAGGCACTAAAGTATGTTTTCGCGCTCGAAAGAAGAGAAAAGGTTACGTCGAAGATTTAAGTGTAATAACCCAAGAGATCTATCTCATTTCTCTTTTTTAGAAATCATCTGCCAAGATCCTGGAGACATAGACCATGGAAATAAACAACTCTTTCATAGGTTTGAACAAGATTATTTGACAGTGGGTGACAGGGTGCAATATGTCTGCTTACCGGGATATCAAATGGAAGGCGCTGGTCGACTGAATTGCAATGGGAAGGGCAAATGGGATAATCCGAAGCCTAAGTGTACCTGTACGTTCGTGCTTTACTGTACGTTTTATTCGTAGATAGAATGGAAGGCATGCATCCTTCACTTACAAATTTACTAAGCTTTCTTTAATTAAGAGATTCCTGAAATAGGATTGACTACTGATATGTAATTGAATAATTAATGATCAATGGTTAAGAAAAAAATAATTACCGAAATTGTAAGATACTCAACAACAACAACAACAACAACAACAACACGCACCTTATTTTAAAAGCTAATAATGAGACCATTGTGGCCCGCAATTAGCTTAGCTATTCTAGGCGGGCTATACTTGAGTTTAGACTGGATGTTATATATGTGCAACAACAGAAAATGTATATAAACAACATTAAAGAAAATAGATATCACAATATTAAAGAAAAAAGAAAAGAAGAACTGGAAAATAAACTTTAAAAACAACATTAAAGAAAAAGTGAAAAACCATGACATTTTAGACTTAGAAAGATCAATGTATCCGTCATTTCAGCATTCATCTCCTCAGTTCCAAGAATCTGTAGAAGCAAATCATGTAATTTTCGTTTGAAGGGTGCTTTCCTAAGCTCACGTTACATCACCTTCGGCGTGTTTCCGGTGGACGAAAACAAAAGATCTCCCATTAGCTCCTTTTGTTCGTCCACCAGTACATTGTTATCTGTGTTTCTTGAGATTGGTTGCAAATCATCTATGTCATCAAGAGAAAATGAGGGGACAGAGAGGGAGGCTCAGGGCGTTGGCCGGGATATGTCATGTCCACGAAAGTTATTTTTAGACGGGCGGAAGTCTTTGTTCTAGCGGAAGTCTGTCCTCTGAGACGTCCGCATGCAGACGTTAAGTCCACTTCGTCCGCCATTACATGAAGTCTTTGCTTTTCTTTCAAACATCAGACCGAGGTTGGCCTGCATGCGGACGTCTCGGAAGACAGACGTCCGCTAGAACAAAGACTTCCACTCGCCTAAAAATAACTTTCGTGGAAATGACATATCCCAAGGGCTGGACCGGGAGCCTCCCTCTCTGTCCCCTCATTTTCTCTTGATGTCATCTATGTTTGTAAGTAGCTTTTAGAAGGTAGAAACGAAAACGAAAATTTGCCCCGTTTAAGACTGATTTTTTTCAGTTTTGACCTTTTTTAAGATACACCGCCTACGTGTGGTCGTCCGCCGATTCCAGCAAATGCTGAGTTACTGAATCCCCGAAAGAACAAAGCCTCGTTCACGTTTGGCTACATTCTGATGATGAAGTGTTCCGCAGGATACTTCTCCAGTGGATCAGGTTTACTGAGAAATTCAATGTCCTGCACAGACACCGGA
>NC_090884.1:44323838-44433838 GCF_036669925.1 Montipora capricornis
TCCTCGAGTAGCGAAAAGCGTGGCGCTTTCTTTCGTTTTATTCCCAAAGCAATATTTCTTCAACCTGCATTTGCTAACTTTATTGTTGCCTTTTCTGTCCGACTAGTTGGGTGATACTAAAACAATTAGACCTTTCGCCCTCAAGGGCCACGGGTGAATAGCCCTTGACCCGTAGCCCTTGCGGGCTACGGGCTTAATTGTTAATTAGCGCTGGGGTGCTATCTGGAACACGTTTCAGAAATCTAATTAATTCACTGACATCAAGTCGTAGCTAGGTTGGTTTTTGAGCCGGAGAGGGGAAAACCGGAGCACCCTCGGAGCAGAGTTGAGACCAACAAATTCAACCGCCATGTGACGCCAAGTCTGGGAATCGAACCCGGGCCACTGCGATTGTTCCTGTAGGGGCAGATCTCGGATAAATATATAATAACCGGTTTCCAAAAAAACGAAAACGTTTCTAGGGAATCCAGGGGCATGCTCCCCCAGGATTGTTTTTAATTCTTACTCTCTAAAGTCTCCTTTCCCGTGTTTTTGGCCGATTTCCGTAAAACGGTGGAAACCGGTACGGATCCGCTCCTATCCTGCATACTCTTTTGGCCGGTATTGTTTGAAAGACTCCTGACTCAGCCGATCACGGGTTAAAACTATTCTGATTTTACCAGAACTACGTAGAAGTTAGTTGCTTAAGATACATATTCTCCTCTGCAGTGCTCCATTTTTTCAACATGAGTTTTCGACAATGTACCGCCCTTATATATTAGCCAAAAGTAGCAATCTGGTAATAAGTTACACTGTGGGACTTTGCAATGCATTTTTGCGAGTAATTGAAAAAAGCTTTCAAGAACTTAGAAAGCATTTCTGCTTACAAATGAGAAAGCCGCTTATCGCGAAGCTTGTGGCCCGTAAATTTAATTGCTGAAAAGTGCTTAACTTCTCTTATTACATTTTTAATGCTCAGTCATAAGTTGTGGGGACCCGGGCACTCCATTGAATGGTGCACAAGTACACATCAAGAATAACTATAAGTATGGAGGTTCAGTAGAATTCGAGTGTAATGACAACTACACCTTTGCTGGGAGCCGCCTAATAACTTGCGGAGAATCCAAAGATTGGAGCGCGCCATTGCCTCGATGCTTTGGTGAGTTTTTTTTTTTTTTTTTTTTTTTTCACTTTTTTTGGTTCATTTCCTCTTCCTTTTTCTTATTTATTTTTTCTTTTTTTCTTGTCGTTTTGCAGGGTAACTCTTCCTCACCCTCATCTCCATCATCAGTACATCATCGTCATTCTCATTCTCACTTTTATCGTTTCTTTATCAATGCTTATTTATTACTTGTACGTTGACTTTTACTTGTTATCCATGGACTGCGCAATCAGAGTTGTTACGTCGGAGTTAACATGTGTGGTTCTTTTCTTTTTTCTTGGCGAATTGACGGTTTTAAAATTAGATCTCCTCTCGATGTCTGGTCCTTTTTTACAGAAGACTTGGAAAAAACTGAAGATTATTATTATGTTTCAGCTCCATGCCCTGATCCTGGAGTACCAAAAAACGGAAGTAGAATCGGCAATAACTTTCTTTCTGAACACTCTGTGAAGTTTATATGCGATCGAGGTTTTGAACGGGAGGGAGATGAAACCATCACATGTGCCGATGGGGAGTGGAAAGGAACAAAACCCAAATGCAAAGGTATAAAAAAAGAAAGCAATAAGTTGCGAAAAATTAAAACGCATGCAACAAACTATTTTCTGAATAAAAGTTCGGCTGCATGTAGTTTGCAATTGTGATGTCAATAATCAAGCCCACCAACGTGTTGCCCTTACCGTGAGTATACCTTCAGGATACTCGAAGGGCTGTCTTTGTGCGATAAACACTGCCGGTCTGGCTACAGTATTTGACAAAATTCCGAAGGAAAAACACGACTAAGTACCTACTAGAATAAAATACCCTTTGCATCCTCTTATTTCTATGATTTAGAAATGAACAAAGTTTTACTTGTGGTCCCCCTTTCTCCCACCCTAATATTGGTTTCTTTGCCTAATTTTACACAGGTTGTGGCATGCCATTATCAGCATCGTGTTGAGTTTATATTACTTTTTCGTGCGCTCGCCAAATGCAATCCCAACAAGTTTGTTGAAGATTGTAGGAAACCATCCAACACCATAATAATTCTTTATTATTACATTTTTGAACCGTAGCTATTTCATGCGAGGATCCGGGTGCACCACAAAACGGAAGACAAAAGAAGGGCAGCAGCTATACATACGGTGGAGTTATACGATTCAGATGTGATTCAAATTATACCCTAGGAGGCAAATCCAAAATTAAATGCCAAGAAAACAAGAAATGGACTGGCAAAATACCTACTTGTCTGGGTAAGTAAAGTGTACAAATTTCTAGTTTCTATAGAAACTATGGTGCTGCGTCGGTGGGAGAGTGGCACACTCCCACCGCTCTGACGAAGGGCTAACGCTCGAAACGTCAAATTTCCAAATCGTTCACGGTGGTAATTCGACCTTTATCAACACGTTTTGATAAAACCAGATTTAAGTAAAGTGTACGTCTTTCTTACTCTTAACCAATAATGTGAAACAAAATCATATTCACAAACATGTTGAGTCAATGCCTTTCTAATATTATTTTCTTTTTCGTTCCTTGTTTAAGCACCATGTCCTCATCCTGGCCATCCTACACATGGAAGAACAATTGGCGACAATTTTACCCATCACTCCGTCGTGAAATTTGAGTGTATGAGCGGCCGTTTCCTGAAAGGCTCCACAGCAATGAGATGTGACAACGGGAATTGGAACACTACAATGCCAACTTGCAAGAGTAAGCCATGAAAAATTCGGTCTTCTTTTTACTCGTAATCACAATTTTTTTTTTATCTTTTTTTTTAATGATACAATGATACATTTCTTAAAATACTACATACTTAGACTAATAACAATGTACTATATCACATACGGCTAATTACATAACTTGCATACGGTACTTACAATACTGGTTACTTAACACCACTGTCAATTACGATACTATTCTTACACTATTCACATCCTTTTTTTTTCCTTGTTATCATATTACAGTGACACCAAATATATACATGTAGTTTATTCCCTAAAATGCAGGCGGTGTGCGTCACAAATTTCGGTCAATCGGTAAGCTCCATTTGAACAATGGCCTTCGCGGTAAAGAACAGTGTGCTTCAGAGGGAAGACTTCTCAAGAAAAATCTATTTACTGCAAAGTGTTGTGATTCTTGTGAAAATCGACGATCAGAAAACGAAGATAGATACGTATACGTCGTTTTCGCTGTTTTAAACTACTGCGATCGAGCTTCGTGTATGTTATACGATCTCTCAAAGTTGATGTGGTTGGATCGACCGCCATGTTACCCCTAAACACATTTTTTTTCGCTCGGCGATCGTTATTCTGGTCTCTTTGAGCTGTTTGATATGGATGAGAGAAGAAATCAACCCTTCACCTTTTAAATAACTGGAGTCTACCCCGGTCTACCCTTAATAGTTTTGGCAACAGAAGCCGTCATAGATGAAGAGGTCGGCCAAACCAAGCGGGTCAACTCCCGGGAAACCTGTGGAGAAACTTAATAGATGTCCACCAGTTGATCCAAAATCACGGAAGTCCTTATTTAGTTTTAAACCCGAAAAGGTAAGGAACTAGGTTTTAAGTGATTTTAGCGAACACATTGTAATTTCTTATCGTTCAATTGTTGACTTGGAGGGGAATTGAATGAAGGAAAACCTCTTAAGTTTTAGAATGAATTTGAGTTATGATGATGATGATAAACTTTATTTCAGTGTCAGATCTTCTAGCTGCTGGCCATGTAGGGCCTACTAATAGGGGACACTAAATTAAAATACTATAAGCTCTAACTAATTCATAAAAAAATATTTACAGCAAAAATGATTTACAAAAACATAAATACTAAAAGATATCTATAAAACGAGTAAATACCGTGTATGCTCAATCATAATGTAGCACCATTTTGAACATATAACTTTAACTCCAGGCTCCAACCGTACCTCGTCCTCCGCCTTGAACAGTGCATTCAATTTAGAACCTCTAACTGTAACACTTGCCTTGACAAACTTTAGTGTCAGGACAGGAAATGAAGGAATAGTCCAGTCAGTTGTTCCTTCAAGAGATGTGACTGACATGGTCATATCTTTTTTCCTGCCACAATCCCTCCTGTAAGAGGCAACAAGAAAAATATATTGTTGATACGAGACAGAAAAAAATTGTGAATGGTCACAATAAGTTTGACAATAAGGATGCCAAGAATTGTTTCTTCTATTAACAAAGTATGAATATTTACAAGTAATTTCCCTGAACTACATTAAAAGGAAAGTTTATGGTTGTTACCACAGAAAGAAAATTGGTGTAACGAAAAGCGAGAATTAATGGTCCTTAAGCTAGAAATGTAGGTGTGTACACTAGCAGTATTACCTTCCTAGGTAGCTGGAAAGTGGATTTGACTGTATTGCTATCCAAAGGATTCACATTGCCAAGAGCAAGGTTAATGGCATATTCCTAAGAAAGAATGCTGTTGTACAGTTAAGGAAAATAAGTCATACCATGATGATTACATTTATCTATCCTTTCCTTGCATACGGAACCCGCGCCCGCAGTGCGCGCGGCAGTCAAAACCGTGCTATCCTGTCAATCATTTGCCCTTTCACCGGAAATAGAGCATTTCGGTTGTGCGTAAATGAAATTGTTGTGGATCTATCCCGTCGAAAGGACGCTACCAAAGTGTTTATTCGCAAAGTCAGCAGAACTAAATACATTACTATGGTTTTGCCGTCTTCTTACACTTGATTCGAAAATACCAGCCTGAATTCGTCTTAGAATAGTTAGAAAAAGCACAAATAACAGCCAAAGCACAACAGCTTACGTTCGAATTCTGCTCGCCGACAACCCAAATTTGTTGACCAAAAAAAAAAACCACAAAATGTTTTAAATGGTTTCCTGGCCTTCTATTAATAGCGTTCACGTGAATTTTAAATGGGGTATCAGGAAAGAAAAATTGTCAAGCTGATATGTGTTTCGTGTAAACATACATTTTCAAGTAGCAAAAATTTGTATAAGCGCTACAAACCTTTTACTGACCATTACTCGAAGGAACTCCCTTTATAAGCTGCAAGGAAGCCGCTGATGAATTTTGCGCAAAAACCTCGGCCCATAACACCGGAAAGCCAGACTTGGAAAGTTTTTTTAGCGGAAGGCTCACTACTAAGGAAGAGCTTCTAGAGCTTGCCCTCCCGCAGGTCGCCAGATAGGTGCAAACAAGCTGATTCATGTCCGAAAAGAGTAAGATCTAGAAGGTACAGTCAAATTTTGTTTCTTGTATTATGCGAAAATTTATTCAAAACTTTTCCCTCACTCCCAATAAGAACTTGCTGTGTCTTGCAATTCTACAGTGAATTACTATTAGGCCAATACGAGAATTAACATCAAAGAGGCACTCCCAGGGGTTTGGGGGAAGAAGAGAACATGGCTTATTTGAACTGGGGAACAGAGGAACAATATCAAAATATTTTAGGGAACAAGGGAAGAAAACCAATATTTAAATTTTAGGGATAAAAAAGCTGGGAACAAGTTTGAAAGTAATTTGAGGAACAAGGAAATACAAGCAGATATTTTAAGGGAACAAGGACCCCTCTCCCCAGGAGGGCCTCATTAAATGTTCTGCCTCTTTCATCCAACAGCTCCAACAATTTTTGAATGACCGACACGAAAAGAAGACTCTCTTAGAGAAATAAATTATTTATAATAACACTTTAGCATGCAAGACAATGCTCAGATGCTTACAAGCACCCTCATGCCCGTGTTTGTAAAAAAAGCACCATGAGCTATTCCTTGCAGCTGGTTTAGGCATTGTTTCATACAATGAGATACAATGATTTGCTATTAGCCTCTCCCCCACGGGGCTTTTCAGGACTAATTTTAAAATACTTTTGTGGAGGACTTTAGCCAGACTGCTTGTTACGCAGTTTACAATTAATTTTTATGGAAGTGAAAGATGCCCCCGTCCAGCTTAGGTTAGACCACAACACCGGGGACTACGTCCCCTTTCAACATTGGGCAAAACCAAACCTACTCCATTCTCAGAGGGCACTGGGGAAAGAAGCTAAAAGAAAAAACTAGCCTTAATCCAATTCTCCCAAGGCAATCTTTAAAGAATAAGATTATTGAAGAAACACTTTTGAGTGCCAACCCTAAAATAAGTCTTTTAAAACAAGTGCAAACAATATTAATAGTCTTTAAATTCACAAAATGTCTCATATTCAATTAGATTTGGCTGCTATATTCCTTAAAACTAGGCAGAACTATTTACCATAAAATGTGGAACATTTCCTGCCTATCTAAATATGCCACAAAAGGGCTCCAAAAAGCAACCAGTTAAGTTTTTAGATAAAGATAGTGTCTCTATGGAGATCTGACACAATACCTAAAAATTAAATAATTTGATGTGATCAAGACATTGAATGAACGATATTGACTGTGAGTCCATTGACTCATGACTCATTGACTCATTTAACTCATAAAACATGCGTTCTCTGAATGAACAAGCAATAAACAAACTGCAGCAATGTATTTTAGGTTCACAAAGTGGGAATGAAAAAAACAATTCCTCATTTGATGTTTCAAATATATGCATTTAAATTAATTTTCTATCAACAATTCAAGGGACTGACTTTTCAGTGTCTATTCACTGGTATTGATTTATGTTTCCATGATAAGTTTGAAAGTGAATCTGGCAACCACAGTGCCCTATGAAATGGGAAATAACTTTAACAAACCCTTTAAACTTAAACATTTTACAATGGACACCATTGTTGATGCCCTGCGAAGAACAAAGAATAAATTGAAAGGAGAGTTGGTCCAGAGTTTATCCACAATGGACAGTTAGTGGCTGCATTCACCAATGTAGAGAACAAACACATCAAGTTTCTTCTCAAGCAACCAAGTGTTCAAGGAGCTATTCAATTTCCAAAGAACACTATGGTAGTGTACCAGTACCTGGGTAAATTCGGGTACCTGGCCTGAAAATGAAACTTGTGGAGCCAAAAAACTTGTTGAGCTTAGTACTTAAACTGGGTAGATAATTATGTCTACAAGTATTGTCTATTCAACCAAGAGTTTCTCCTAATTTTGTGTACCATTCACTTGTACGTTGGCCATGTTTCCTTAACAAAAAATCTAATTCAAGTACAGATTCAAGTACAGATTCAAGTCCTTTCAAATCATTAAAGTTACTTTGCGCCACAAGGAACAAACAAAAAAATACAAGCACTGAAGAACAAACTGCTCAAGAATGCACGACTCCTTTTGAAACAGCAGAACAGGATCCTCGAATCACTAAAAAAGTGCTGCATGTTACGTAGATGTTTGCAGAACGATCGCAAGTTGTAATCATTGAAAGATAAACTCCACTCCAGATTTGATAGACGATGATCGTGCAAGACTCGCCAAGCACGTGGAACACCCAACAGGATTATTCGTTGTTTGGCACAGCAGATGAACGAAAAATTGTTCTCCTCACTATTAAGTTCCAACCCGATAAGACCAATCTTGCCCAAATACAACAACAATTTCGAATTCGGCAGCAGGCAAGCTCATCACAAGCCATCGAAGTTGGCATAAAGCAGCATAGCGCTTCACCTGAAGTTCAATCATGGTGGACACAAACAAGGGGTGAAAGAACTTTCTAAGGTCAGACGACCAAATGTGATTGACCCAACACTCGTTAGAGCGGCTCAGTTATCGGACATCAAAGTGCTGAACAAACCAAGGGATTTCGTCGTAAAAATGTTCACTCAGCAACGTCTTTTTCTTCTTCTACTGAATAAAGTTCAAAAGCGATCCTGGTTGTTAATCACAAGCTAGCCCAATCCATAAACTGGATAAAGAGGATTGGCAAATTGATTGTCAGAACAATGCGTCATTTCTGTCTCGCTGAGTTCAAAGAAGCGACGGTCAAGAGAGTCACAAGGGAAGGCTGAGCGAATGTCCACAGATCTAACCAATCAGAATGTAAACAATTGGCGTGACATCGGATAGCACAGTTTTTCCCGCTCGCTGAATTCTGATTGGTCAGTTTAAATTTCAGTAGCTCTCACCGTATGTAAGGTTGTTGTTATTGTTGTTGTTGTTACATATATTCATTATTATACATCAGACTCACTATGAAAAATCTGATTGGTCGAGAGCATTCAATCAATTCACAATAGCTTGTGAACTTGACATGATAAATGCAATATCTGCTGCTTATCATGTCAAGTTCAACGTCTGCCTGGTTACTAAGCCCCTTGGACAAACAAAATGGCTGAACGCTTCGCTTCTGTTTCTGAGGATGAATTATGTGACAAATGTATAATAAAACAATTATCGAATTTGGTTTTTGCATGATATCATGAATTATCCAAACCTCGTGTCTTTGTTATAACACAGACCTCGGTTTTGATAATTCATGATATTATGCTCAGTCTCATCCAATAACTGTTTACTATTACTATTATCATTGTTACTGCTACTGCTATCATCTTTATTACAGTCAAATCAAGTGAAGCATACCCCTCCATTTTACATTAATGAATTGTTTATTTGAATATTGAACCTGCTAGTCATTTAAAGAATGCAATACTAAATTGATTATTGCAAAATTGGACTCGCTAGTCATTCCAAGAAGCCAGCTATTGGGTTAAATGTAAAAAAAAATCAATTTAAAACTGACTTTTTATTCAAATAGTCAATTCATTACTGCATTCTTGAAATGACTAGCAGGTTCAATATTCAAATAATGAATTCGTTAATAGAGCAGTTTTCAATTGAGTGTCGAAAAGTAATAGGTTTTGCGTTAACTACGCAGCGCGATTGGCTTAAAAAATTCGCGCCATTTTTTCATCCAATCAGAAGTAAAACCAAAACCAATCGTGACTCGCTCGCACGCGTTTTCCCGCGCTTTGCGTCAGCTATATGCAATTGCTTCGAGCTTTGATTGGTTCACTGTATTGTCTGTGTCCTTTATAATTGGCTAGAGTAATTACTTTGGTTTTTGTTTTACGACACTCAATTGAAAACTGCTCTATAATCTATAATTATAAAATATCTCGTGATAAATTACTAACTTATATTACAATGGGCCACCATGAGGTAGAACAACATTTAAAGTTTTTTTCCAGTGATTTCAATACAAATAGGCGAGGGAAGGGGTTCTCTTAGCTGTCACTGACACAAAGATATGAAGATAGTCAAAATCAACTATTATTTATTAATGAACAAAACATGTCAAGGCTAATTTGTAACCATAATTTATTGTGTATGCTAATTTGCATGGATGTGCAAGAATGCATGCTTGGATTGATTTATTTAGAGATTATAGAAGAAATGAAGGTAAATAATAAACCATTACCTTTACCATAAATGCGAAGATCAAAATAGGGTATAAAAACAAAGGAAGTGAGGGTGATCTATGAAGTTTAACAGACACTACTTGTAAGCTCACCTTTTTACATCCATAGGCAAGAAGGTCTGAATCCTCGGAAATTACAAAGTCTGCATGGCCTTGTTTCAAAAGAAAAGCTAATTCAGCATCTGCTTCGTAGGGAGCAACCACATAGTCGATAGATTTTTGGCGGCATATCTAAGAAAATAAACCAGATAACATTAGCCTTTGTTTTTGTAAGTTTCAGAAAACAAATTAAACAAAATCATAAATTAACTCACTTCAATAAAACCGAGGACCATGCTGTGTTCGACTCCTGAAGCTACAGCCCGAAGTTTATTTCCCTCCGCAACCATCCCACTTCGGTACAGTGTTTCGGCTTTATTTTTGTTTTCTGCCCTAAGCCTGAATTCAAAACAAGACAATTATTTAATACAACAAAAGTGGTAAGGGGTTATAGTAATAGCACTGCTACTTAGGTATAAACCTGAGCAATATTTATAACAACCAGTTACAACAGAGGCATATCACCTAGTGTAGGTGACATGCTTCTGGTTAAAATAATTTGCACCTTGCTCTTTTCTCGTGTTCTTCTTTCTTTCCCGGCAATGGAAGGCCATCGAAAACTATCAACGGAGTAATATTATTTCGCTCCAGTAACTCCAGATATGATGAGCAAATATGCTGAACTCTATGGAAAAAGAAAAAAGAAAGTAATGATAAAGGGAAATCCGAAAGAAACACAAACTCACGTAAGCCACGTCCTCACCGTCGATCGTCGCCATGTTGCTGATAACTCAAACAAATCACCTTGTGAAGCCAACAAGAGGCATCGACTGCGGCTACGAGGCCTTCAAAAGACTGCAAATTCGTTTCGTTACCTCTTTCAAAAATGGAAGAAGGGTTTTAATTCCCATTCTAGAACTAGTGTAATACACTAACTCTTATGTATTATTCAACAGTACTCGAAGATGTTCACGAACCGCCGGCCTAAAATGTGCACGCTCACAGTTAAATAATAAATAAGAAATTAAATATTAATTAACCATAAACATCAGCAGCATATAAAATAAAATTAAAAAGACCCATATCCGATAAAATTTTGGAAGTGCTTTTTTTGCAGACGCAATCTCTTTAAGAATTTAGAGTTTTCCGGGAATGAACGATAGAAAGTTTTGAAAATCTAAAATATCTCCGCTAAGGCTTGTGCAGAAAATACAATATTTGGCTATCAGTAGCCAATAATACAGGACTTGTCAATGCTTTGTCCTATCATGCCAGCCAAGGAGGCAGTGTGGCCCAGTGGTTAGGGCGCTTGCCGTTTGCTCGGGAGATCCCGGGTTTAAGACCAGCTCTGACCACTTGAATTTGTTCCTGCTAGTCCCTGGTTCTGGTTCAACTAGCGAGCTGCACTTGTAAATAGCCAACTGGTTTGCCTCCGGCCAGTGGAGATTCTTAACAGTTTTAGTTGTTGTGTTCTGTTGTTCCGTTGATTGTGTTTCATTGGCCCTGAAAAGCCCCCATGGGTGGTAGTGGTCAATTAAGTATGTATTGTATTGTGGAGTATATGGCTAATGGATAACGTTATTGTTTCATTTGTTTTTTGGTACCACCAGTCTTGAAACAGAATCCAGAAAAGGACTGTTAGTGTGCAGTTTTTTAGCAGGTGATGCAACGTTTTTTCTTCTGCGTTGCATAAGTTGCATATGGGGCTTTCTGAAATGCTGACTCGATAAAGTGTAGCACAGGTTGGAAGCACGTTATGAATCACTTTATACTGAAACATTATTATTTTTACTTCATTTGTGACAGAAAATGGCATAAGATAAACCTTCTGGATGGTATTTTCTGTAAATCCCTGGCGTAGAATTTTGGTTTCAGCAGTGGGAGGAACGAAGATGATGTTTAAAAGAGAGGAATAAATAGAACTTGTTCTTAGGGTGTTGACTGTGGTATCGTGTGTGACGTTCGGAATAGAGTTTTTAAGACAAGCTTTCCAATTTTTTGGGATTGCGTTAAACAGACCAGAGCATATAGTGAAAGGAACCCCTTACTAAACTATTTAATATTAATTGGTAAAATACATATTTGGGATTGCAGGAGGAAGGGTGTACGTCCAAATCTTGAAGGTTTCAAATTTCAAATTAAAATTAAATATCAAACAGAAAAATATATTGCAACTAAGAATAATGATTTAGAAACTTTTTATAGAAAATGGACAGACAATTTTCCACTCTAGAATACTAATAGTAAGCGTCAATGTAATGTCATTGTAATTTAATTAATCATTAATTAATTATTAATTAAGTATTATTGTGAATACATATAATTAACTGATAATTAATGCTAACAACAGCAAATGCGCAGCTGTTTTAGCTACTTCCTATATGTTTTTACTTGTGTTGTAATTGTTGTATTTGTGACGAAAAAAAAAAAATATATATATATATATATATAGTGAAAGGAACCTTCAAATTGAATTTTATTGCAAGTTCATGCCACTTCAAAAAATCCTGGTTTTGGTTTAATATGTCGCTTATCTTGTTAATACCGGCTTCATGCCAACTTTGATAAAATCAGGTTTTTTCCCCCACAAGAATTTTCCTGATATTCCACAGTATTTTGTTTTTAGGATTTGTTTTGGAATCAATGCCCGTTAAGATTTTGAACTCGCTCCAATACTCTAACATTTTTATAAAATGTGGGAAGCGCATAATCAAGTTCAAATACACTTGTTGCAAAGTTTCAATTTGTTAGGAAGGCTAGACCACCATGTTTGTGCAAAGGCTCGTTAGGAATTATTTTCCAGGAGGCTTATGACTCGTCTTGAATTCTGTTGACCCAAGCTATTTCAACGTTTTTTCATGATCTTAAAATCACACCTTTTCAATCCGCCGTTTTTTCTTTTCTCCAATTATGGTGTTTCTTTTGATTTTAGGGGGCTCCCCTGCCCAAATAAAGTTGAAAATTAGCTTATTTATTTTTTGGATGTAGCGATCTCGAACAGGGGGCACGGAAGCAGGAAGTGTTTTGACTATGTTAATCTTTCCATAAAGAGTCAGATTTCTCCGTTGCCAAGTGTTTAGCGTTTTTTCGAGGTTACGTATTTTTTCACCGAAGTTCAGTCTGTTAGCACTTTCTTGGTTGTAAGAAAATAAGACACCGAGAGCGTTAATAGGTTCTCTTGGCCATTTAAATCCAAAAGGTTCATCTGTTCTGTCTTTCCATTCGCCTAACCACATTGCTTCGGTCTTAGTGGTGTTTATTTCTAGACCAGAATGCTCTTTGAAATCATTTAACACCCTCAATAGACTCGTAACGGGGTCGAGAAGACGAACAAATACTGTTGTGCCGTTGGCATATAAACTTATTTTAAGCCTATGCTTGTTGACTTGAATGCCTTTAATAGTGGGGTCATTTTTTATGGATGTAGAGAGGAGTTCTATGCCGAGAACGAAGAAGACGCCTGACAACAGACAACCTTGTCTGACTCCCAGCTATAGGGAGAAAAACGTCGAAGCATGACCGTTATTCAGAACAGAGCTGGTAACATTATTATAGAAATTTTTTATCCAGTTTTGAATGCTATGGCCGAAGTTGAAGAGCTGAAGTGTTTGTAAGAGAGAGTTCCTCGTCTTTGGCTTATAGAGAGCATACCATGCTGGGAAGCAAAGTTGTAGCTGGACAGCCTGTAGATCATGACAGATTTCAGGTCAAAAGAATCGGTAGAATTCAGCTGGCAGACCATCCTTGCCCGGGGTTTTGTTATTGTCGAAGTTCTTGAGAGCATTTGTGCATTCTTCTTCTTTTACTAATCCTTCACAAGATTTCTTCTCTTCTTCGCTTAGTCTTCATTTTGAGACGAGTTTGCAAAAAGAGCAATTGAAAGGGTAACTGTGTGGTGTGCGAGATCTTCCTGTCGAGGTCGACTGTTACCTGAAGTATGGTATCTCTTATTAGAGTTTAATCCGCGTCAAATTTAGTTGAAGCCATGATTTTGATTTTTTATAAGCTTTCATGCATAGTGAAACTGCCAGGGTTTTCGTTTCGTTTCCTTGTTATTGTTATTTTCCTGATAACACATTGTCACCCGGTAGCAATCTTTTTTCCCTTTCTTTTGCGTGTAATTATCTGTAAAAACTAGTTGAGTTTACACATTGCATTTGTTGGAATCTTCAAGGTTGTGATGGAGGCAGTCCACTGGGAATGAGCACTGGAGATATTCCAGATGAATCCATCAGAGCTTCCTCTGAAACTGAACAGAATCCTGGTTACCACGGCCGCATTGGTGGAGGCAGTTACTGGTGTCCTAGAAACGATAGGATAATAAGCAACTTGGAGATAGATCTCCCAAAGAAACAAACGATCACTGCTTTAAGCTTGGATGTCAAAGACGGTTCAGTAATAAGAGCTGTTGGACTGGAGGCCAAGATTTCAAGCAGGTGGTTTGTGTTCTACATGAATGAGGTAACTATTCTCTGCTCTTTTTTCTTTAATTTGCGATCCTCGATTCTCGGCCCGTGTTAGCGAGCGCCACGTGTGAGTTGGCTCGACATCACTCCATATTGTTGTGCGCAAATAGGGGAATCTCTGTTTTCATTTTTTGCTTAAGTTTTTGATGGCTAATAACTGGCTCGTTATCAAAGCTAAAGGCTTAAAATTGTTGAGTCAATCAAGTTTAACAAGTTCTTTTACCATTTTGAAGTCAATTTTTGAATAGCGTGATACCTTCTGTGAGCAGACTCGTATGTTAATGAAACAAAGTGTAAACGATGATGCCAGGAAAGATTCCCTTATACATCCGTAGTTAACATCGCAAGATATCTGCTAACTATAACGTTGGGTACTAAACTTCCACAGGGTCAGCAAACACGATAATCAACCTAAGCCCTTTGTTCGTTTATCGCCGAAAAAACTTTTTGCCTTCTCAAGAGGTAGTTACAACTAATATCTATAACGGACCATATCATTTCGGTTTTAATGAAATCCTGTGGCAGACCATTTGAGACGAATAGGCGCTTTTCTAAAATAACTATATACGGAGTTCCTTGGAAACTTAATATTCTTCTATGGCTGGTATAGGAAAGGAACTTACGGTAGCTTAACATTTGAGGGAAAATTCGAGTAAAGGTGGTCGTTGTACAATTAAAGTTACAGGGAATTTCAAGTGGACGAAATTTCCCCCAATGTCAAACTGTCTCCCATCCAAACGGGTTGCTAAAACGGTACATACTCCTATTGGTGTTTCTTTCAAACAGCGTTCCAAGGGTAACTTTCGAATTAATGACACAGCCTCCAAATAATTTTCTTTCGACAAATGCCTTTCCTATTTGCAATGATTAAGCAGTTTTTTATCAGTTGGCAAGTGCCCCGCAATCTCATGGTATTCAGTTTTTTGTTTTCGAAAGTAAATATGACAAGCATAGCACATTTAAAAAGCAGTATATTATGTCCGCTGCGTCGAACCTCCCTTGAAAGACTTTCCCCTCAACAACCCTACCCTGTCACGCAAGCGCTGGCTATTTCGCATAGTTTATGTATTCAGAATTGTTTGCATTTCCCCTTTCAGTTTCATCCGCAAGTAGGGGTAAATAAAATCCTCCCACCCGCACCAATCATAACCGAGAGCATTCGAATTTTTGTACGAAGAAAAGATAAGGTGACAAGTCCTGTTTGCTTAAGAGCTGAATTGTATGGTTGTGACGTTGAAAGAGGTATGTAAGGCTCTTTACTGTCCTTTTCATTCTATCCTCACACCATTGAGTTGACCCTAAATTATTCCATACGTAGATAAAATGAAGAAATCGTTATCATCCTAGCACTAGACGGTTAATAATTTGTTATTAAGAAAACAAACCTGAAAATATTTAAGGCTTCAACCAAGAATCCCAACCAATAAGCCATTTCCGAGTTCATGTCTGCCTCCTCTTCAAACCGAGTCTAAGTGCGAAGCTTTTGTTATGAAAATTAGTTTTCATTCATATGTAAAGTAGAACTAATTACCATCACAAAGACTTCGCATTAGACTCGCTTTGAAGAGGTGGCAGACATGAACTCGGAAATGGCCTATTACACTCGTAGTACCGGTGCAGAGCTTCACCAATTCATTCTCCAGGCTGTCAACCTTTGATCATGTCCCGAGGTAATCTCAGTGCTGACCGACAGGATCCTTGAGTAAGATGTAGGTAAGAGGGTCCTATCAACGGAGATGCTGAATTACCACATCTGATGGAAGAAGGGCAATTTGGTTGTGCAAGGACCCTCCATTCATTCCACTGAGTTGTATTATCGTTATAATTACATGTTTCCTAGTTCTGTAGAAACGTTTTGTTTATACTTGTCCTCACTTTAAATTTCAAGGAAGTAAGACCAGGCAAAATCTGATTAGTATTTTGGTAAATAAAGCAAAGAGGGATTTCGCCAAGAGAAGATTGGAGTATCCGCCCCGTTATTACAGGACTGCACTAGGACCACTAGTGTAAGACTGCGACGAGTTTACGGTCTTTTACTAATTTATTTTTCCCCAGATTGTGTCTTGGATGGCTCTAAAGTCATTTATAAGCATCATGGTGGATATCTGAGAGGACATATAAATAGGATAAAACAAGAACATTTTTACGTTATTTCTCCACTTGGGCGACAGTTTCAAGTACTGAAAGAGCATGCGATCGAAGATGAAATTCCGGGGCTAGGCGAAGTACATAAAGGAATTTCGGTTCTTGTCCAAGATTCCCGCACATACGTAATGAAAGAAGGGGAAGTTATAAGAGTAGAAGATCAATTCTGTACTGTCAAAACTAATGATGTTGAAAGGGCTTTTAGCCTAGACGACGTTCGTGTGATCAAACCGGCAAGGTTCTGTTGAGCTTACTGTTTCTTTCACTACATCTGCATTCACTGAATAAAATGTTCCGCAAATTGAATGATATACATCAAAATAACGACAAATTAAAAATAAATATGAAAAATGTGAAATATACAGTACGATGCATCTCTACATCCTGCATAAGAGAACAAAAAAAAAAAACTTGATAATTGTGGATCATACATGCATGATGCAACGTTGTTCATCAAATCTTATTATTCGGAATATCTGAAATGTATCCGAGTTATAATCTGGGTAGAATTTAGTTTTCACTGAGTTTTCTCTTTGCTGAAAATGGACAATATAATTACGAGGCGGTGAAAGCTAGCGCTCAGAAGGTCCATTACGAGGCGGTGACTTCATGGACTGAAAAGCAATGCACTACTCCCCTTCGAGCAATCCATGTGACCTCCTTCTGTGACAAAACAACTGCAACAATAACAAACACAGCCGTCAAGGAGAAGATTTCCGCTAGCGAGAGGCTTCAAACAGCCGCACTTGTTATAGAATTCGATGAAAATCCCAATTTATAACATGCAATGGAGCAACCAAAGCGAAGGGTGCTGTGTTGGCGCTTCAGTGTGACACATTTAATTTCGTTTGCTGATTGAGCAACTCAAAGCCCACGTTCTATGTGATGGCACATGACGCAAATACAATGCAGCCAAAAATGAAAATGCTGAATTTAGTCTTGTGGAATGTTATGAATAAGATATTTACTCCAATCGTGCCTGTTGACAACATGATGAAATCGTCAGTACAGAACTTCCAGCAGCGGTATGTCGGAAATGGCCAATTTTTTTAGTCTCTATTCTTTCAGCTGTTCTAATTTATGTAGAAGCACCATCTGCCGATGTCATTTTTTCCTTTTAATTAATTGATAATTTCACGATCATATCGATCTCACGATCGATCACGATTTTCATCAGTTAGCTACCCAGAGCTGGAGGTCACCGGCCGCGTTATTTACAACACTGTTAATTTCGAACCTTTTCTATCGGTTTTCACTTAACCACATTAATTCCCCGATTAATTCCAAAAATGGCTGCTACACTAGTGTTTCACCCTCCCTTGCCTCGCTGCTTTCACTTGAAAGTCACGCTACATACTAGATCCCGCAAAATCCAATTTCGTTCCCAGAGTCATCGTTCCCTTGACCAGCGGTCGGGAAACAGAGACTCTGGGGAAATCCAAAAAGGAAAGGAAAGGAAAGGAACTTTATTTAAGTGTCTAGTCGTTCTAGCGCTGAAGCACTAATTGGGGACACTGTAAATTGAAATTAACAATTAACATAAATCAAGTCAAATGTTGGTTTTTTAGGAGAGGGGAAACCGGAGTACCCGGGGAAAACCTCTCGGTGTCGAGTAGAGAACCAACAAACTCAACCCACATATGACGCCGAGTCGCCGAGTCTGGGAATCGAAACCCGGGCCACATTGGTGGGAGGCGAGTGCTCTCACCACTGCGCCATCCCTCCACCCCCAGGGTTATATTTGATTGGCTGTTAAAAAAACGATTTCATTTCCTTCCATTTTCAAAGTCTAAACTCGAAAATCGTGCTTTCTTCCGGATTTTTATCTACACGAGTTTGACTGAAGATGATCTAAAAATAAATCTTTTTACAACTTACCAGTTCCGTAACGTTTTTGTTTTTGAAAATACAGCAATTTTCACTTGCGTGACAACAGATGCTAAAATCTGTTTTGATTGATAAAATGTATCACGTTATTGTTTATTCTCCGCAGTTTAAAAGCTTCGAGTTTATTAGGAGATGTGTTAATACTCATGTGTACTGTCTCGCGAGTAAAAAGTAAGCGCTGTCACGGCAAGGTGAACTCCACTGTTGATTTCTAACCGTCTTCCCTCACGCACGCGCAGTTATTTAACCGGAACCAGAGTTTTCTAGTTCCGGTTTTGGATTATTCCAGAGCCTCCCGCGCCCGTTCTTCTGGACAAGGGTAACGGAGGCTCTGGGAACGAGATTACGCAAAATCTAAAATAGACGTAACGCTGTAACCGGTAGATCCACGTTATCTCCGATCCAACAAGCCGTGTTCAAAAACAAGCTACCCCTGTAGGTAGGTCACCTGTTGAATTTATTTGTAAACATTAGGAAATGCTAACCGTAGCCTCATACGCAGACGTTCTTAGGGCTTAGTCACGCGTTCCACCCCCAAGAACGTCTGCTAAAACGAAAAGACACTTCCGTTCAACGGCTGTTTGCCCCCCATTTGAAGAAACCAACCAGCATTAACTGACTATGTTGTGCATAGCCAATCGCATGCTTCGAAGGAATGCCATACAAACACGAGTTAACCTAAAACTGGAAAACGGCCTCTGACTAGTCCGTAATCCAGGAACGGAAGTGGTTTTTCGTTTCAGCAGACGTTGGTGGGGGAGGAACGCGTGATGAAGCCCCAAGAATCCCTGCGTGGCTACTTGGCCTTCTTTTGTTCCGTACTTGGACAATTTGAATACCACTCAAATTAGAAAAACACCTCCTCTGAAATGTATGCCACATAGTATTCCGACTTTTCAGAGTAGAAATGCTTAAAGAAGCGTCTTGTTACATTGGACATTAGCACTCGCGGGGACAGAAACATAACAGCCTGAGGAATAATGATGTTACGGTGACACCGACCGAGCTAACTCGAAGATTATTTAGGTTTGGGATTTGGACTGTGGTTTTGGTCGAATGGGCAAAGCTATGTACTTGGGAAAAAAATTCCTTTCAGACAAAGACAAGAACCAGTAACGTTAACACCGCAAGCGGGATTCGAAGAATTAACTCTGGCAGGTTCCCTCAGGCCCAAGTTCTCCTTAATATACTTATTTTACCAAGAAAAAAGAAAAAAAAAAGTCTTCCACATAATATGACTAAAAATGCTCGAAACACTTAAAGGTACTCGAGATTTAAATTAATTCAATTCAATTATGTTAAGTGACAAAGGTGAAAAAAAATGGCCGTTACCCGCAGATAGCGTTGGCTATTCGAGGCCGGTAGCCATTAAGATATCAACATAGCAAGTAGCGAAAAGTAAAAAATATACTGATATATAAACATCTTTATACAGTACATTGTAAGCACAGGTAAGTATACAGAATAAAATGCAAGAAAAGTATCGATAGTGCAATTTAGCGGTTTAGAGGACGCACATTGTCAAAATTCTGTTGTGTGGGATTTTGACTTACCTTCAGCCGTAGTAACTCAGCGGAAACCCGAATTTCACACATTTTGACAGCAAAAAAGTCTTTTATATTGGGAGTTTGGAGCACGACCGAGGTGATTATTCCTCAATGAAAGACCACCAAGGGAAGCTGATTGAAAAAGAAAAGAAGGAATATTCGAGCATTTCATGTTTCGTCTTTAGTATATAATATCTGTATCCGATATACTATAAAGTAACCACTTTTTCATTCAACAAACTCGAAACTTGATCTTATTCTTTCCCCATGGATAGGTTGCAACGGCTTTTCCGTATCTGTTGAATCTTTGAAGGAATTAAGAAAAATAAGAATTGTTATCGGAAAAATCAAATACCTTAGCAAATTTTGTTGACAGAAAAAAAAAGCATCCACAAATACATCCGTAGGAGTAGCGGCCCCATTTCGCTTTATGACGAGACAATCACCTGCTGTAGTTTGAGCAGGATTAAATTCTTCTTGCTGGTTTAACAACTCAGTAGGAGATAAATAAGGCTTGGACGGTGTCTGAAAGCCTAATCAGGAGACAAATTTCATTATTCTATTGACTTCGATCCAACAACAACCGGACCCAAATAATACTTGCTCTTCTGTCTTTATTTGTTACATCTTATTTCTTTCATGCTGGTGCTTGCAAATTTAAGAGTCAGGGAGATTTTAAAAAAAGGTAAATAGGATACATGGATCTCGAGAATTAAATAAAACCCGTGGTTTTATCACCTCAATGATTTCACCCAAAAAATTTTCGCGAGATCTACCTCGTGAAATTGCATGGCAAGCCTTGAGTGTAAGGCTTGATCCTCCAATATCCTCTCTTTTTGCACCGTTATTATTAATTAAGCTCTAAATTTAAGTAGCTCATGGTTTGAAGAATGATATTAGGACTGATTGAAAACTAAATGACTCATAGTACCCAGTATATTATCTGGTAAAGAATGTGTTTGGACAGATTTGAACGTTGACCCACAACAAGAGACCTCATCGTCGAGGAATGTAGATATCGAAGATAGTTAATCTTTCTTCGCATAAAATTTAGTTAACAATAAAGAGATAACGATAATCTAAGAAACAGAAGTAGGGGTCAAAGGAACACTGATACAACCCGGCCCAAGATTTTAACAATTTAAGAGTCCATATTCGACCCGTAAGTTAGGCTTCGCGTACATTTTTTAGCATTT
Organism: Montipora capricornis; assembly: GCF_036669925.1. Classification (NCBI taxonomy): domain Eukaryota; kingdom Metazoa; phylum Cnidaria; class Anthozoa; order Scleractinia; family Acroporidae; genus Montipora; species Montipora capricornis. The sequence goes on from NC_090884.1 coordinate 44,344,549, forward strand.
TTTTCTTAAAATGTTAAGTGCTTCACGGAAAAAAAAGAAATAGTGCCCATGATAACAATTCAGTTCAGTTCTTTCATTAGCAACACCATATATATGTAGTTGGATACAGCATAATTCCAAACTGGAAAGAAAGCCCAGTAGAAACCACCAAGGCTACGTGGGCTGACTGGGCTCCTTAGTGACAAGGCTTTAAACCCCTGAAGAAACTCGGGTGTTGCCTCCGTGGGGTCTTGCACGGAAAACTGGTAGTATGAAATTAATTGATAAAAGAAGATAAAGCACTGTAGGGAAACTAAAAAGTTGTGGTTTGAGGGTCAGGCCTTCGTTCTGATTAAGCGCTAACGATGGAAACGCAGCTCTCCTACCTCCCTAAAGTGCTTCATGAATCTTTTTTCAAACTCAGTTCATGCTACCAAATCTTAATATCAAATAATCAATTGAACAAGTTCGCAAAAATTTCTCTCTCTCTTTTAATCGAATGAAGTCAAGTCAAGTCAAGACATCACATCAGAAAAGGAACAGGATTTGCAAATATTCACTAAAAATTCGGTCATGACTTACTTTTCTGAAATACACCCAAAAAAATAGGTCTTTGTTCTGTTGTGGAAAAGGTAATCCTTCATTTTGGCGTCGAAGCTTCAATTAATAAAGAAAGAGATTTTCGCTAGAAAGGAAGTTAAATGATTGAAAAGGCAAGAAGAAAAACAATGGCGTTCCGCACGTGCATGTTTCTATCAGTGTTCACGGCGCCCAGCACTACAATACTAGAAGAGAGGAAATTTTTCAGTAGGGTTTGTAGAGAGAGTTTGTACGCAAAGAGGTCCTGTCAGACAAAAGGCTCAAATTCGATGGAGGAAAAAAATGAATTTCTATGCAAAGAAATGGCAGGAAAAAAGCAACCACAAAAGCAGCATCGCGTCTAGACATATTAAACGGTGAATTCCTGACTCCCTATAATTTGCGTCCGGGGTGTTCAGCCACATTGGCACCAGGATGTATTTCTGAATAAAGTTCAATCCGGCCTTCGTTGTCGCGTTGCTGCGCAGGCGTCAGTAGGGAGCTTTAGCAAACGACAACGGCGACGGCAACGAGAACGTCACCGTCAAGTTTGCATATATAGCTATAGTGGGTAAAACAATAGCTTTGCACGCTCTGCACATACGTTTTTCACTTTTGTCCATTTCTATGCAGTCTTTAGCAAAGCAACAACGTGAAATAGGGTTTTCCGATTTAGCGGAAGTTCTACGGAAGTGGAACTTGCCGATTTCAAGTTTATATAAAGGAATGTATATGAATAACTAAATCGGCTGTTTAAATGAAGTCGTCTATCAATCAAAATTTCAAGTTTTTACCGTGGCGAAATTCGCAATCACATAATCAGAAGCCTTATACTTACCGATTGTGACCTTTTTAGCTCACATTTTCCATGATATTTTTGCTTGTAACTAGATATTTGGGCAATAGCAAAAGCAACAAAAATAGACAGGATTCCTTCATTTTAATATGCCAATAAAGGCAAGAATAATCAGATAGAACATAACTCTGTGGGCACCCTTGAGAAACGAACTGTGCCAAGTGATATATATAACATGGTTAAAGAAACTCTTTCACTGAAAACTAGGTTTACTCAGTGTCAGATGAACTGCCTTTCCCACATGCTCAGCCCAGTGGCAAGAAATTGAGGCAAGTGGTCTAGTAGGTTTTCAAGCTTTTATACGTTGCCAGTTTTCGACGCTTCCTCTCCTTTTTCCCGTGTTCCTCTCCATCAATTCGTGACCTTTTCTTGATTCCTTCGGTAACACCAGAAGCGCCAGCAGCCCCCATAAGTTATTCATTTGCATCGAGTTTGTATCGCTCGTCTCGTTGTTTAATTTTGCCAAGGTTTCCTCATGATCAATTTCACTACTGACGTTCAGGCATTCGTTATCGATACTGGAAACCTCAGAAGCTCTAAAGGCAAGTAAAACTTGAGTGCCCGTAATTTGTCTTAAGAGCACAAAACGATAAGGTCACATGACTGGCCAAAGAAGTTGTCCACTTCAAGAATTGTCACTTAAGATTTGAGAGATTTTTTTCGAATTTGGAGGGACCATTCTCCACCCGTAATAACATTTAAGAATTTCGGCAGTGATACTCACTTCTCCTTTTCTTTGCCGAGCAAAGTTGAGGCTCCCTTTCTCAGGCAGCTTCAGGCGGTCGTGTAATCTCTTGCCGCCAATGTCGAAGCTTCGGTAAAGCTCTCCTTTTTCTCCAAGGACCTCCCAATTCCTTTTCAAAAACGTTAGAACCTCTCGCTAGTCAATTCCTTTAAGTTCTATAGCTTTGAGAATCATCTGGTCCGCCAATTTAATGTACTTGTGGTGCGCTGCGTTGGGTTTCTTTTGCAAGGATTTTTCTTTGCTCTCCCGACACCTGACATGGAACTAGTGAAGATACTTGTACTAGGCCTGGCTCTCCTAGTAGTTCTTGGGATTTGATTTTCACCTCCAACAGCTGCCCTCAGGAAAATGTTTCCCGTTAAGTTGCCCGTCGTTCGGAGTGAGAAACCTTACAGTTTTAGGTTTATATAATTTCTAACAAACAGCAATGCCCGTTTGTTCGTGGCACTTGCATGCGTGGCGCTCTCCATGCTTCAGGCCCTCAGGGGCAATACTTATGGCATTCTATCACGAGCGTGGAAAAAGTGTCTGCATTAAGCACGATAAATATTTATTTTCCTTTGGCTATTTCGAAGCCATTAAATTACCACATTATATATTAGTAACTGAAAAATAAACACAATTACTGGCAACAAAATGTCCGTGATTCTTTGTGAATTTACAAACGAGTTGCTGTTACTCTGCAAAACAAAACCAGGAATCTCTAATCTATTCACAAAAATGAATCGATTTAAAAAGCTCGGAAGAATGGCTCGAATTAACTTCCGCGAATTTCCGCTAAATCGGAAAACCCTAATGCATGGCCAAATTTGAGGGTTTATGGAGGACGTCAGCACTTGGAGATAAATTTTCACTTTCTCCCCTAAATTAAGCGTGTGACTCATATCGGTTTCATTCTTGAGGGACTGCCACACCATTGTCATGTTAAAAAGCTTGGAATAGTCACGAAGTGATTACAATAACGCGAATTTATATTTTGAGATAACATTCTCGTTGCCGTTCCCGTCGTCGTTGCTAAAGCTCCCTAATGAAAACCGTTTGGACTCCGCCCCTGGGTGTTTTTCCTTCTCGATCGTGAGGAAGGGAGGGTCAGACAAAAAGATTATAAAATGGTAAAACCCTTTTATGTTTCTCTTTTTCCTTTTGAGAGGATAAGCACAGAAACAACATTAAAACGATTTTAAAAAATTCTTGAAATATTCCTCCCCGGCCCATGTGCTCTTGTTTCCAACTTTCGAGACGTTTTCAAATGATCTTTTGCAAACAATCCTCTTACTTATTGGTGGAGGTTGTAATCCTGGCAATCCCACAATGATACCTGCATAAAGTATCTGTTTATTGACTTGTCTGACTTCGAAATTACCCTCTTAGGCAAACATAACAGCCAAAGGAGAAGCTTTATCATAATTCAAATAAGAATGCGGATGCTTGCTTTTGTAAATTGTCTACAGCAGTTACAACTAACTGTATTAAAAAGATGTATCGTTCGACAATACAAAACAATAAAAATGACAAAATGGCCACTCGTTGGATTATTGGTATGTTATCACGTACACCAACATCTTCAGAATAATACTAGTTGAAATCACGCGAACAAAAGCAACCTGGAGATAACATGGATATTTTAGCAGGGTGCAGATAAGGCTCTTAATTACCCAGAGAACAAAAAACGCGCAAAACACTGAGGAAAATGTCTGACCTTCGATGACCATTAAAGGATGATCTAATTTCTTTGGTAGTTTGCCAAACTACACCGGACCTATGGATTGGTCACTGATTACGTAAAAAGGCAACTGAACTAGACTAGTGTGATGGGTCTGTTTCCTTTTTTTTTTTTTTTCTGATATTGAATTGTTTGGAACCAACGTGAGTAAAGGTATCTAGGTCATATCGTTTCTTTTCTCTTTACGCTTTACTCATGATGTGCACGTGGCATAAACAGTCCACAAGTATGTCATCGTCATGTTAAAGTAGTTTTATATTTCCCTTTAAATTTGGTGGAATTCCGGAATAATTTGACGGAAATTGTGTCGAGACATGGACAGAGAGAAATTAGGGTATACTACGTAAGGTAAGCACGTGGAGACGATAATTAAGTTGCTCAATAAAAGCACTAGTGATAAGTTTTTGCGGTCGAACCAGTGCGGTCGACCTAAATGACGCGTTTGTATAGCTTTGAGCCTAATGTGTTCGGAACCCAACACTCAGGATTTTTGAAATATCTGAAGAGAAAGTGCTGCTCATGAAGACCTTCAAGTCTTCTCAGATACGAGGTAGAAACCCTTCTTGATAAAATTTGGGAAGACTGGCGTGAGAGTGGGGAATGTCGCAAAGAGGCAAGGTGTTCCCGGTTCTGTTTACATACATCAGCAAATACGGCTGCTTTGGCATGATCTCTCAAGAATCAAACAGCCATAAGTCAAGGGATTTGGCTGGTGCTGGACATACAGATACGAATTAACTATGCATTCAAAGAGTTTCTGTGTTTGGAATGTCCAATTTACCAGGGCTTTTTTTTTTAATCCAAACTTTTCCATTTGTGCTGCTTCATTGTGGTAGAACCAATCCTACATCTAAGAGTCGTATCCGTTGCACTACACCTGGGCAAAAGTCATACAATGAAAACCTTTAGTAAAAATAAAAATAAAAAAAATGAGGACTTGATCGATTCGTCTCTTCAGTGGAGTGATAGTTTTTTATTCATGACATTTGCCTATTTTTATCCTTTTCATTCCGCGCAGAATGTCGCTTGACGCCATTCGTGAACCTCAGGATCCGAATCCTCTCCTTCAAACAATTGAACTCTTATGCAGTCGTTGATTACATGGCAGGAGCAAAACAGAATTGTTACACATCATTTTGCATGGTGTGGCAGTTTAGTTTGCTACTTTGTTTATTACATAGCCTGAAAAGCGATTCAGAAATTAAAAGTTTGATACTTTTAGTCAGTTTTAAGTCAGTGTTGGATCTTTGTTTGTTTGACGCTTTTTATGCTACAAAAAGCTGACGAATTATGACATATGGGCAAGCGATTGACTGGCAACAAAAAGCATAAACAACTGACATTAAACCACACAGTTAACTGGCAGTCCATCTTAAGTGACGGCAGGCAAAATCGTGTAACTGTAACAATGTCAATACTCCACAGCTGTTATCTTCTTTACCACCAAATCACCAAAGTTACTATTTTAAGGATTGGCAAAGAAAGATCGTGATTTATATATGCCGATCATGGGGATCCTTTGATAAGTGGAACAGCTGATACCCTGCTTGCATTGTTTATAAAAATCTCAGTATAACAATCAAGTAATTTTCTTGGTTTTTGTAGCTTGAGCAGATAAGTGTCGCATAGCAAAACATAACAAATAACGAAAACTTGTCATTGCACTGGTTCGATAAGAATCAAGACCGGTCCTGTTGATCGAACATAGATATGATGCTCTCGGTTTAGAGACTCCTAAATTAAAATCTGGCCTTAGGTAATTTTTACTTTGAACGTTCCGATTATAAACAAGCCCACCCATTTAGTCCATTGTGGGATCTTTTCACCCCCACTTCATAACTAAGAGAATCTGTTCCGTACTGAGCATTCTTTTGCAAGGAGGCCACATAGTTAGTTTTGCGAATGAACTACAGGGTTTATAAATCCGAGCAACGTGCTTTTTTTCCATGGCAGTTAGATTCAAATTTTCTTTGAGAGACTTTCCTATCCAAAAGCACCTTATCGTAAAAAAATACCTGTACCCTCAAAACTGGTGGTTGAAAATTAATAGCCCTATCAGACAAACATCAACGTAAACATTGGCCTTGCCTCAAACACATGCAGGTCTTTAAATATGTGCGTAGACGTTTGAACTTTATAATAGTAATTTCGTAGAAACCAGAAAATCTGCACAGAATTTAGAAGAAAGATATGGTATTTCCTTACACCATTTCACATTGTTATCCTGGTTCAAGGAATGGTGTGAAAAATGCGTGCGTAATATCCCCACATTGGCGCCAGCGAAACCGAAGCATACTGCTAAGTTGCAGAGGATTAAATTTAGAAAGTGGATAAAATATATCAAAGATATATTGCTCTGCTGTCACAAATTGAGGTCCTAATTGTGGTATTTATGTCTCGTTGAGAAAACCTTCCCCTTCGAGCTGGGTCAATTTTTAGGTCGCCATTCTCAAAATCACTTATATTGAGCTTCATTTTCTAAAAAAAACGGATCTTTCATTGTGGTTTATTTATTACAATTCGGTCTTGAAATGTGGCCTTCACAAGTCTAGTTAATCTGGCGGAAGGGTGATTGGGGATGTAGTGAGTTAAGTTACTTACATTGTAATAGTTTTGGAGAATGGAGTGCCAGAAATTTATATCCCTGAAGGGAAAGCTGGGTTGGTATAGAACGAAATCCTCTTCGTATGAAACCAGAATTCCTGCAGAACAGTTCGCGAAGCTGGTCAACATTTTTCGTCTCTTGAGAAGCTTATACGTTCTTAGGGTGGGACACAAGATATTAAGGTAATCGGGGAAAAAAATAGGATAGAGTGTTTGTTGCACTAGTTGAAACCCCACTTGGATTGTATCTGTGTTCCGGGAGTTTGCAAATTGACAACTCAAGGCTTATTCTTCAAAACGACAAGGAATTATGTTAGAAAAGAAAACAAAAACAACCTATTCCCATGGATTAGGGTTAACCACCCTGAGTGATTCAAACCGACCGCATCTTCCTTTTGATGGACCAGCCAATTGAGAGTATTTATCTCATGTCACGTTGAAACCACTTACGCCAAGTTATAGTCACTTCTATAAGCATCTGAGCTCGCCAAAAACTACAACTAAAACACCCAACCCACACAGATTAGAAGCCAGCTGTCTTGCGCTTTTAGTTTCCAAAACATGGTGGTAAACAGCACCTTTCGCTTTTGACGCAGAGGATGCTTGGCAGATATTATCTCTTGTCTTGCATCAATTAAATGGAACGCCGATGATGAATCGTGACCTTGGAATTCCCATTCCATTTATTTAATTGAAAAAAAAAACCTGTGGTATTTGGTGATTAATTCAGACCACATTATCCGTTTCAAAAACTTAGGAAATCTAACAGAAATCCCATGCGCTCAAATGAACTTTAATACGCACAATCGAAAGCGAATAATCTGGAATTAACATATTGGCGCGCACTTCGTCTGGGTTAAGATTTTTTTTTTTTTTGCCCGTGGTAATTTAATTCTACCTACGCATCCATACGGTTGCTTTTTTATTTAAGTTACAAGTTTGAGCCCCTCAAAAATAAACACTCTTAGCTTGGATTGCATGCTTTGCACGCGGCAACGCGCCCTCTAAAATTAGAACCCCCAGTGGGTGTTGATGTCATTTCGTTACAGGTCCTCTGTATCTGTTGGTCTCCAGTTACAGACGTTTGCTTCGTGCCCTTTGCAGTCTCTTTTTCCTGTGGGCTTTAGAATTAGTCAAGAGGACTGTTTTGACGACGATTGCGAAACACTTATAGGAAACCATTGAGCTGAATTAGAGTAAATTTGTTCGGCGGATAGGACTAGCTAACTGAGAATTAAATCATGATCTTGCTGTGCCGCTTCTCTCAATTTTTATCTGCGTTCTTCATAATGAGTGCCGCGCAAGTAAGCAGTATCGAAAGGATTCCAGCTAAAGGTAGGTTGCATTTTCAATGTTTAATTTGTGGAGAAGTGAACTCTTAGTTTATCGACCTAACTCGTGGCTTGTTATCGAAAACTGCACTCCAGAAAATCACATCTGGGAAGAACGGAGTTTCAAAACGAGATAAACAATTTTTCATAGCTCGTCTAACAAAAAAATAAAATAAAATTTATATATACATATATTATATATATTTCACGCAATAGGCGTCTCTAATGTTATGGGCTCCTGAAGGTATTAATGTTAAGCTGTAGCTTATGATTGTGAAAGGAACTTAATTTAGCGCTTTTTCACACTAGAAAACTATCGTAATTAATTGGGATAATGTCCCTCCTTTTACTTAAACGTGTGTTCCTAGAACAGGAGTTACTTTGCTGGAGGTTGTGGTTTTAGGCGATCGTATAAAGTATTTGATGTTTACGTTAACTTAAAAGCGTTTGATGGCCATCAAAAACAATCTACCCTGCACTCAAGTATGTGGAATAATTTGACGGATCTATGCTTGTCGATTTGACAACAATTGTGACAGAGCCAACTTTTTTATTTCCTACTGCAATGAAATATTGCTCGATCGCGAGTACTTTGAGGAGAAAAGCAAAGAAAAGGGACAGTTCAACTGTAACAATGAAGGCCGCTAAATCGAGTAATTTTGTTTCTTTGAAACTTGTGAATGACTTTGTGCAGTTTGATATGATCTTAAATCGTTTTGATAAGAACCGGAGAAGCAATAATACGTTGAAAGGCAATGCCCAAAACCAATTTGCAATTTCTGGTTGTACAAGTGAAAGATCACTAACATAAATCTTGTTACCGGCTATCAAATTTCTTGCTAAGTCCCTCACCTCTTCTATTTATTGATCGAAGAAGAGGGAGATTGTTTAATGTCTGTACATCATCAAATCTTAAATTACAATCCTTTGACTCATTCCGTGAACTTCTGCTTCGATGACCGAAAATAAGTTTTTTTTCACGTCATAAAGAAGAATCACGATAAAAGATTCACTAGAAAACAGTTTCATTTTTTTTTTCACCAGTGTTTATGGAAAAGCCGCGTTTACAGTATCTAGTAACAAAATATGGAAAAAATGAACGTCGGTGATCCCTTGTGAGGGACAAAGTGTGGCAGCTGCAGTTCTAGAAGGTCTAAAATATCTGTAAAACATGGCCAATTAAACCCACTGGAACTATCCGAAGTAGGAATTTTCTAGCTCTGTAAAGGTGAAAGTAACGCGTTAGTTAAGTGAAAACACAAAACAAACAAATGCTAACGGCTGTCGATGTCACTGTGATAAGTGTATCCCCGTGATATGCGTATCCCCGTACACACATCTTTTGTATCCCCGGTGGCCGGATACACAAAACACTGAAGCTGAATGGAATACGGCCAAAATGGCGTGCGAGCAGCGTGGCAGGATCAGGGAATTTTTGCCACAGCTACAAATCACTTCAAGTGGGAGAAAAGGACTAGGAGAAATCTATCAGATATCCATATCCATCAGAAATGGACCAAAATTTTTAACTTTGAGTTCCGCATGAAGAGAACACACATATCACCGCACCAGCGAAGTGACACTTCGTATCACCTCAATTTTTGACTATTTTTATTTCCGCTAGAAGAAACTGTTTCGGCCGCAATAATTTGATTCAGTTAGTGACTCAACCACGTCAGACATATGACAATAAAGGACTGGGGTATTTCGAATTTTTGGTTCGCATTTGGGGTACACATGCATATCGCTGAACTGCGCAATGATACATGTACCCACTCCACTTTTAAAAAGGAATTGAACAAACCATTCCTTTGCAATGGAAGGAATACACATATCGCTGCACTCCTTTTGCAAAAATTGGTATAGATTCGCATATATTTGACAGGATTAGCAAATGACTGGCAAATGAACACAAAAAATTTACATATCGAGAGGATAGGGTAGTTTTCAGCGTTACTCGAGCGGAGCTCACAATTCAGACTATTAACACCATTTTTATGAATAGATGTGCATATATATATATGTGTGTGTTAGCAAATCAAAGGGATGAGGAATACACATATCACTGGCAGCCATATTGGAGAGGATACACACATCACTACCTGTCACAGTGATATGTGTACCCCTGTGATATGTGTATGCCCGTACACATCATGACTAGAAATATGATCCCTCGCTGGTGATACACAAAACACTGAGAAGCCAAGTTCAAGTTTGCTCTAAATTTCTCAAATCAAGAGAAATGTTAGCAGTAAATGTAATTTATTCGGTTAACGGCACCCGAAGGTTACATGATGCATGTGTCCAATCTGCGGTTTAAATTGACAACAGCAGAGTTCATGAAAGTGGATACATATTTCACAGAAGCCAAGATCATTAATATTTGTAACCCTGTTTGGAGGTCAGTCAGTCTTGTTGATAAATACTAATATGAGAAGTTATCAGAGAAGAAAAAGCCGTAGAATTGACGGCTTTCGTTGCAAAATTCGCTGTTCGATTAACTCAACCCGCGCACGACTATTACAACATAATTTATCCAGCCCGCGAATCTAAACGAAGAACAGCAGATTCTATAGTTGTAGGTTTGAAAGGCTTTTTTCAGTTTCACTGTTTGTGGAAAAACGTTGTGTTCATGTGTTACGCGTTGGAAGGGGAGGGGTTGAGGGATACACATGTCACTGGCCGCCATATTTGAAGGGATACACATATCACGGGAATACACAATCACTGTGACACCGGGCATTGACGCAACTTGTGAGCTAAGAACAGCCAAGTAAAAGCTCCTCTGGTCTCCATCCGCCTTTGTTGGTTTTTTTTAGATCCTTTGCAGACATTTCATGTGTATCCACCGATGCAACGGTCACAGGTGTTTTGTTACTATGAAACGCTGAAATTAAACATATGCAAGTGCTATTCTTTTTGACGCGTGCTTTGAACAATGCCCACGCTTTTGGACCACGTTCAGACCACACAAAGGAGTGTCATTTAGCGGTGACAATCTTCAATCAACATTTCGCCAGTCTTTCTTGCTGTGATAACCGAGCGGCACCCTTTGCCGATCGACTTACAAACATTAAACAGGAAACAAAAAAATGTTCTTTGATTTCACCCTCTGTCCCAGTAAAAGTTAATGGGTGAGTGCACGATTTTTTCAATGAGCTCACAGTGTATATTAATGTGATTTAGAAAACCTAAACGGCTTTACAGTTGTACAAGAACCTTGCAAGACACTAGTGTATCTCGGCATACATGTAGTAAGAACGTTTTTCCGGACCGCCCGACTCGGCAGATTTCAGTTAAATTTTTAAATGGAGCCGACAAAAGCCTCATTAGGCGTCCATGTGGGAAATTATAGAGTTGCCGGGAAAATTGCAACACACAAATATTTATTTGTACGTTAAATTCCCTGTAGACATGGCCAAAAATTAACCACGCAACACTCCGAAATCGTGAAAGATCGTTAGCGAAGCGAGCACTTCCTTCCTCACCCGAGAAAACCCAGTCAGGCTGATTCAGGCAAAACTCACGTTTTCTTCAGTTTTTTATATAACTGCCCAAATATTGATCTTGTTAAAGAGGGGTACACTTCAACCCTTACCTAGATTTCTTTTGTGGGGTAAAACAAATAAAACTAAGTTCCTTTTTTTGTAACGCTTTCGTCATGCTAAAGCTACCACGAAATCAGCGAAAGGAAGGAGAACTGTCATGTCTTCAATCAGTTTGAATCATGTGGGCGCCGCCGTTTCGAGGTGATAGGTCTCCGGTGGTAAAAACATCATCTTTTATCTTGTTATTCACTTGTATTTTCGTGACTGAAACAGTGATTTACGGAGGTTGAATTGCTTAAGTTGAAAAACCTGCCTAGTTTTGCAGGAAGTTTCAACTGGAGATGCTTTCTTTGCCGCGATTTGACAGCCTCTACAACTAGGAAATACGTTGAGGTCAATTTTGTTTCAGTACTGTTCCGTGCATCATAGTCTTTTTTTTTCCATCAGGAAGTACAGCTGGGTGCCACGCCTGCTGTTTAGGGAGCTTATAAAACAGCTTGATTGTCTTTCTCTCCGCTGGAATCCACAACTCGGTTTACCCGTTGAAAACACGAAAGCAAACTAAGTCGACTTTTCGCACGCAGATCATATTTTTCCTACTGCTAATTAACTTCTCGAATCATAATTTTCGCACACGGAGGCCTGCAGCTGTGTTTTTAAGAATATCCTCAGCGGAAGCACGCACATTAGACAAGGGGAATGTTAAACAGGGTTCTGCCATCAGCCAAACCGTCATTATAGTGAGATTTTGGGATTGCTGCTGAAAGGGAGGCACTTTATCTGCAATTGACTGCGCATGCCACTCACTCCCAAATCTATATTTCTAATAAAAACTCAAGATTGACACTGAAGACAGAAGAGCTCTTTCAAAAAAAAAAAGAAAGAAAAAGAATAATACCGACCTAGTCCACCAAAGACCGCTATAGAATGTAATCGCCCCTAATTCCCCCGTCATGGGATAAAATGCTTTGCTTTGTACAGGGACTTTGACGTAAGGAAATTTTGCACGGATTACTGGGCATTTTTTCCCTTTTTTGACCGTGACTTTGTGAAAATATTTATAGTAATGAAACGTGCTTAATTAAGGAGGGTAAAGGTAAACCACTTAATTAGGTGCGGGATAAACATAGGTTTATCGCATGAAAGGAAATGAAATGGAGAATCAGAAATAAATGTGAAAAGGGCCTGAAGTAATTTTATCTCCTGGGAAATTTCGGTTAGTTGCAGATAAACAAAATGCCCTAAACGAAAAGAACTGAAATTGTCTTGAGGAGACGACCTAGGAATAACCTCAAGGAATAACTTGGTGTTGAAATCTTTCTTTTTTTTTTCTTTTTTTTTTCTTTTTTTTTTATTTTGTTAGTCCATCTTACCAAATGCGTCGACCCTGGAATTCCTAAGAACGGCTTCCGCGTTGGGGAGGATTTTAACAATGGGGCATCCGTGGAGTACTTTTGTAATCCCGGATTTCGAGTCACTGCAGGTAACCGATTAAGACGATGTCAGAAGAACGTAAAGTGGACCGGGAGCCCGCCAACTTGCGAGGGTATGTAAAGCTTATGTTGCTGATGCTTGGTTTCGGGGCTTCGCCGTTCGCTCGCCTGTAAAAACGCCGGCTACTAAGGCTGTTATATAAATACTTTGATACCGTATTCCCTCGATTACCATGTTGTTTTAGTGTTGGTTTCGCCCATTTACGTTTTGCGGTGTAACGCAGTCCACCACCGTGGCCACCCAAAAAGGTTCCTTTTTGTAAGACAGTAAGCGTATGCCAATTTAATTTGCGGTACCCTTATTGCTCGAGACAGGAGCCGGCGATCACAAGCGAATAACCAGCACACCGACTTTGAGTCATCCATTTTCTCCCAGTCAGACAGTGTAATATTGTAGAATGGTACTTTCCGCGCTCCCGCAATTAAATTCAATTTACGCGCTTGTTACTACAAAGGACAAAATACACATCAGTTGGCTAAGTTGACATGATGATTACATATTTTTCTCTACCTATGAGACCAAGCTCGCATACTGCTCTCGGGACTGCTCTATCGTACCTTCGGGAAAAATTCACTTGACACCCTCAACTGATAGATCGACGTTAACACATCTTACACCTGCAATGTTCACGCGATTCTTCGTCGACGTAGTCGAATTCCCCTCACATGAACATCTAAAGGTTATGGGAAATCATTTTGTAATGAACCGCTCGTTCTAGCCTCTGTATATGACGACTAGTGCTTGCTAGTTCTCAAAGTAATCACACTCTGATCATCATATTAAATAAAGACGGTTTGTCAAAAATACTATAGTATAGTACAATTATTCCCTAACAACGTTGCTACGGTCCTTTACGTCTAAGTGAGGTTATTTAGTTTTCTCATTGACAAAGAACATATGGTTACGTATAGCTTTAAGTCTGCATCGGCAAAGACTTGTTCATATATCCAAAAATAGGGTGGAAAACAAAACAAAACAAGGAAAACTGTGGTATACATGCGTGCTTTAGTATTTTATAGGTCTATTTATTCTGAGCGATATAGCAGCTCTCGTTCAGTACAATGTGATTGGCTGCCTACCCAAACCAAAAACCATTGACTAAACAACAGAAGCAATCTCTGAGACTCAAACCAGACAATAGAGGCTGCTGTACGAAGCGTTATTTTCGACTGAAGCAATCGTTGGATATGAGTTGGGTATAACCGCTTAGCGCAAGTAGTACTGAGTATCGAGTTGGCTATAAGAAATCGGAAACAAAACAAAGAATTCTTATCTCACTTTTACATGAATTGTTACGCATGCAAATCTAGCCGTTGGGTGTGGCTTTTGGACTTTGATATTCTGATGGCCAGCCAATCCCGACTCTAGAATTGCATTGCAGAATTTTGATTTGGTTTTTGATATGGGAAAAGAGTTCCTTCCTCTCCAGAGCATTGTTATAACATGTATGTCATTTCATTTTAGCTGAAATTATTAGAATTTTAAAAGAAATTATTCTTGCGCGTAGATATCAACGAATGCATTGTATACAGAGGGTATGGAATTCCGCACACCACCAACGACATACGAGCAGACCTTGGAAACCTTTGTCACATAAAAGCCACGTGCTACAACACCATTGGATCTTTCCACTGCAAGTGCAATAAGGGTTACTATGGCGACGGAAAGTACTGTGTGTCCAAGAAATATGAAATGGCGAAAGCTCTATTTAGAAGTAAGTGAAAGAGAAAGTGAAGAAATAAAGTTTTATGACAATTGACAAGAGACGGTAGCTTTACTTGAAACGAGAATACAACAGAGAGAAGAGTAGAAGCAGCTCGTCGTGTTGAGTGAAGAGTGATTATAGCCAGTTTGCAAAGAAGTTTAGCCCAATGTTTTAATGCACATCAGGAGGCTCCTGTGCACATATATACGCACTGACTCTAAAAAAAGCGACTACATACAAGAAACGAGAGAAACAGCTGTTTATTAGGAAAAGGAACATATCATTTTTTATCTTGCGACTTACAATTTCTGGAATGAAAGTTGTAAAGAACAAAAGTATTTTGTTGATACATTATACAATATGACAATATTTTCTTTTTGACTTCTAGGAAAAACGAAGGTCTCACCGTATACGTGTGGGACATTAGGAGACATCGACTCTGGAAACTCTACACGCATAAGGCGTATTGTTGGTGGAACATTGTCTTCTTCTGGATCTTGGCCCTGGCTAGTCGCCATATCCTACAGAAGCAAAAGTAAGAATGACAGAGAAAAAATGGAACTGTTTAGATTCATCTTATTCATCTAATATAAGATCCAAAAGCATAGCGATCCATAGCGCGCATGCGATTCTGAAAATTTTGACATCACGAAAGCTGCACCGAGATTACCTAAAGAGCATTAAAAAGGATGTTGAAGAAACCCCATCATTTTTCTAGACGAAATCACGACTTTCAATTAGATCGGGTGGATTATGCAACAGCATGCCATATCTAAGTGGATTTTGTCAGATCTTGCTAAGTATTCTTGGAATTGTTTTCATAAAACGACTTAGAGTGACCTATCCCCTAAGTGAACATGTAATTCGGTAGGATAGGTAATACGAAAAGCCACAGGATGTCTATGATCGAGGTTATTTGTCTGTTGCAAAGTACTTATCCACTTCATTATTCAGCATTTAATGACCCCAGTTTACGCATTTCGTGCTTATTTCTTCTCCACTTCTCTGTAAGCCAGATTCTAACTGCGAATGATATGTACTTAAGTTCCACTAATCTTCCTCACATCTGAAAGTGAAACAATAAAATATTCTATTTTTCGAATTACGTACCTTTCCCGCTGAGTTTGGGAGTAGATGTCACATTCCATAGATATAAACTGCTAAGAAATGTGAACGATTGTAATCTTCAGCTTTGCGACCGTTGTGAGAACTGAGGATGGTAGGGAGACCAAGAAGGCGCTTCCCCTTGTAGAAACGTCTTGGTTGAAACCCTAAACAGGCCAAGACTCCGAAGAGAAACGCTTCCTTTTTCAATTGGGTCTTCCAACTCGGAAATCCGGCGTATTCCCCATTGCATATCACTTGAGTGTGTCATGGACGTTGTGTCAACTTAAAGAACACAAATTTAATTGCAAGAAGTTGGTAACGAACTCGCTGATTGCACGGTATTAAGGGCAAGCACTCTGAATTTTATCCATACAGAGAACACGCTACACGCGTTCCAAATCGTTATGAATGCATAGAGGATATTACATGGCCGCTCGGAGATATGAAATTTCTTTTCGAGTGTTGAAAAATATTTCGTACCTCTAAGCGACCATGTATTTATTATATAAACACCAATGAAATAATAAATCATTTCACGAAAGGCATGGAAAGGTGCGATTTTTATATGTAACCATAGCAACATTGATCTTTTCACGTGTGAAAATAACATGTTATCTTCACGTGTGAAGATATCATGTTTTCGCGCGAAAGCTCACTTGGTATTTCATTGGTATTTATATAATAAAAAGTTATATTTGCCTAGAAACAATTGTTGCAACTTGTCCACGGGAACCCACACGAGCATACGTCTTATAGAAATACCGTTCCATGATACTCAGAAGGTAATTTATTCGTTAATTTTCTTCGTTTTTTTTAGGAAGAGGCTATTATCTTTTTAATGGAGCTCTTATCAAGCCTGGATGGGTACTAACAGTGGCAAACGTTCTTCCAGGAGCAAGCAAACTACAAGTGGTACTAGGTGAGCCTTGTGTGTCTATTCATCATCATCCTCGTCAACGTAAATGACATCATCACGGTCCTTTAATAATAACAATAATAATAATAATAATAGTAATAATAATAATAATAATAATGACTTAATTACAGTGTTTCCACTGAAAGGTGGCTCTTCACCTGTTTATTTTACAACAATGCTAAAAATAATGGCCATAGTAACATTAATAATGTATAATGTCATAGACGCTACAACAAAAGTTAAAATAATCAAGAATATGTACAAATCAAGAAATCGAACGTTCATTTGCTCTATTTATCAGATACTTCCTCACTTGAGTTCTAAAAATCACTTAAAACTACAGAGTGCTTTGCAGCAGAGATTAATGAATTTAAAACATTGGAGGCACTGTCCTGGAAAGTACCCGACTCAAGGGGCACTTTTAATTTCATTTCTCTCGAAGACTTCAGTGTCCGTGTAGGATTATGACTGTCTAGCTTAAGATAGGACGGCCAGTCATTAGATTGCAAAGCTTTAAAAACAGTGTTAAGTAATTTATTCTCTTTGCGTTCCTTTGTTGGCACTCATCCTAGTTTGATTTAAACCAGCATATGCGCATAGCGCCCAAGAACGAAACCTGCAGCGGCTAACTGAACACGTTGTAGGCGCTTCATTTTTTTTGGTAGTGCACTACCATCTTGTCATCGGGGCTGTCTGAGTGAGTGAGTGAGTGAGTGAGTGAGTGAGTGAGTGAGTGAGTGTAAGATTTGTAGGTGTGCAGCGCGTGCATGAATTACGAAACTCATGTTCGGTTTTCTTGAATTACAAAAATTGATGTTTGTTGGCGGCCCACTTGTCGCCTTTTTCCTTTCTTAATTTTCTTAATGAAAAGAGAATGAAAACTCCTTGAGTACGTTATTGTCAAATTAACAGACATATTTGAATTCTTAATTGTCTTAATTAAATCAAAATCACTCTTTTTTCACATTCTGCAGACATTCTGCAGGTCAAATAAACAAGCAAACAAATTCACCAGTCGACCATAATATTTTTACTCTTCTGAATTAAACGAAAAATTAAAAAATCGCAACTTAGTTTTCACGTATGTCAAATGAAATCTTTTAGTCATCGAGTGTAAGTGCACGTTGGGCAACACTATTTAAATTTCGCTAATAGGTAAAGATGAAGATTATATGGGCTAGTCTGTGTCTGTTGATTTCACTGATAGCCTCTTTCTTCTCGTGTAATGCATTTTTTTTTAATTTTCGCTCCACTTTTCTTTAAAAAAAATTATATCTGTATGAAAAAAATATAGAAGCGGAAGCCGCCTGTGAGTTAGAGGGTAAACAAAGCTGAAAAGCCTTTTTAAATCCTCATTTCATGTAACAGCCGCACCGGAAAATAACTGGGTGAAACATGAAAATAAACAGGTCTGTTGGAAGCGTGCTTGAATTTCAACAAATGGCCCAAAAATCGGCAAGAATTTTGTGACGCCGATGAATAATAAGGCAGTTTCTATTTCCATAAATAACCTCGTCTAGAAGAGTGAATTTTTGACTAGCAGAAACAATGGTCAACCTCAAGAGGTAGACGATTGCGATCTTTGTGTTGTTGTTGCCGATGGCATTTTTTTTTAAATTCGATCGACACTTCCAAAAACTTCCTTGCGCTCTTCCTTCAAATTCTTTACTTTTGTTGTTTTGCAGAAAGCACGCTAAAAAAATCTGTACCATGCTTAAAATAGTATTTTTGTTCCCCTGTTTCCGGCAACAAGTCGTATTTTGAGGTCGCCCATCCAGATACTAACCCCGCCGGATAGGACTTAACTTCAATGAACTTTTGTCGTGGAAACCGCCAGACGCTTACACTTGTTGTGAAAAAGAAGTTGAACTTCATGGCAGCCTCGAAGCCAATGTTTCTCGATTCCCAATTATTTCCTTCAATCTTTCTGTATTTCGAATTTATCATGACTGAGAACATTTATTAATTCCAATTGCTAATGTGTGACAAATGTAAGTAATTGTGGACCAACTTTGTTTTTTTTTTGGCACCAACACAGGCGAATTCAATCGAGATGAAATGGATGGCACTGAGACAACCGTACGCGTCAAAAGGATCGTTAAACATCCTGGATATGACGGAACCCAAAGCGGCTTCGCCCATAACATCGCCCTCTTGGAACTGGAAACTCCAGTGAGACTAAATGACCACATCAGAATGGTGAGAAGGATTAATTTGTAAGAGCACGCACAATAGTGGGTTGGTGGCTTTTGGACAAATTATTGGTGCATATCCCAATGCTTTTATCCAACGTTATTTGGGAGCTCTGGGAAGTGGATTAATACATGGCTTTAGCAGGGATAGCTGGGTGTGGTAGTTCTCTTGAGTTGTTTCAATCTTCAATTACCACAGGCAACTGTTATCTACCAATTCTTCCCTATTGTTTTTAAAGCAAAATATTTCTAAAATGCAAGTGGTCTGTTTATGTTTAGTAATTACAACAATCCATTCCAAACCTAACCATGGCACTTTTTTTCTTTTTTCGAAGGTTTGCGTACCAAAACGCAAAAGGGACAAAATATTGGAGAATCCCTTACAATATGGCACCGTTGCTGGCTGGGGCTCAACCAAACCGATCTCGATCGGTGAATTTACGGGTCCGCTATCTGCAAAGCTCAGGCAAGTCACAGTTCCCATAATACCTGACAAAGAATGCAAGGAGGCCACAATTTATTCTTACCGAAAGGAAGACACCCTTTGCGCAGGGTTCAGACGCAAACCTAAGGACCCTTGTTTTGGAGACATTGGAAGTCCTTTAGTAATGCAAAATCCACGATCTGGGCGATGGACTGTGATAGGACTGTTCGGCTGGAGCGAAGGATGTGGAAAACCCAGAAAGTATGCCTATTATACAAGAGTATCCAAGTACAGAAAGTGGATCAATTTGGTTGTAAAAGGCCGCCAGTAATTTTTGGAGAGAGGCGTCCATTTACCAGAGTAAGCACTCTAAACAGATCCAGACTACGTCGTGTAACTCTAACTACCGTTATTCCTTTTTGTTTCATTGAAACTGTTTTTCTACATAATATTGTCTTTACGGACAGTGCATGCTCATCCTAAAGTTGTCCACTTGTATTAAAACCACACACCTGTTTTCATGTGCCTGAAGTAACAGCGACTGCAACGAGAAACGGGAAAAAGTACTGCTTTGACGAACTTTTCTACTTACAGTATTTTAATTTAAGCAAACAGAACTGAATTATCTGTCCTATAAGCTGCTGGACTTGATGCCACATCAGTCCGTTTCACTACAGCGGACTTTTGTTGCGGATGGTGTTTCTGTTGCCGGTAAAATCCGTTCTCAAATTGAATCCGGCGTTTTTATCTGGGTTAAATTGGTGATCCTTATTTTACCTACGCTTAATACGCACTCACAAGATTTATTTAGAGCTCACATAAAGCCAAGAGAAAAATTAAGGTCAGGTTAGGATTAGTTTTTGTTATTATACATGAATATCAATTGACTTATTGTAGAAAAGTAAATCATGAAAAGAGCCGTGTTGGGTTGAGCATGTTGGTCGATGTCAGTCTAGTGGTGAAGACACAGAACTACAGATCTAGCCCCAGTTGTTCGAACAATGGATAGCGCTATCCACCGCATAAATCACTATCCAGTGGATGATTCAATTGGTTTTAGAGCTCTGGGGCCCGTTTCGCAAAAGTCCAGAAAAGTTTTGGATGCCACAATTCCCTCTGTATGTATCATAGCAAACGAGAGGTTTTAAGTCACTCATCATTTCTTTACAATCATTTTGCTTTTGGTTATATTGAAAACATACTACTAAAACATCATTTTTTTAAACAAGTTGATGACAACTTTAGAAATGGCTTTTCGGACCCTAAAGTAAAACTTATCGGAAGTTTGACTATACTGGCCCCTGCATACAACTGTACTTTACGATGTTAAGATGACTTTGTCTCAGGATTTATGGCTTAAGTTTTCATCCGTACTGCGTGGAGTTGTTTAATGACGATCGCTGTAATCCAGGTCCGGTTTGCTCAAAAGGTGGGTGGTGCTATTCACTGTATAAATAGCTATCCTTCCTTAGTATCATCCAACTAGTGGACTAATGCAAATGTTGCATTTTGATTGGCCGCGCTACTAGAGGACTATTAGTAATAGTCCTCGAGTAGCGAAAAGCGTGACGCTTTCTTTCGTTTTATTCCAAAATAAATATTTCTTCAACTCGCATTTGCTAACTT
Organism: Montipora capricornis; assembly: GCF_036669925.1. Lineage (NCBI taxonomy): Eukaryota > Metazoa > Cnidaria > Anthozoa > Scleractinia > Acroporidae > Montipora > Montipora capricornis. Next base: position 44,365,378 of record NC_090884.1, read on the forward strand.
TATTATTGTCTTTTCTGTCCGACTAGTTGGGTGATACTAAAACAAATAAACCCTTCGCCCTCAAGGGCCACGGTTCAATAGCCCATGTGGATTTGCCTCATGGGCTATTGACCCTTGCGGGCTACGGGTCTAATTGTTAATTATCGGAGCTGAGTTATCCCCTGGATAGCGATTTCACAAGTGTATCCGAGCCCCATACAGTGCTCTTTCTTCAAATGGGGCCCAGTTTAATGCCATGAGAGTCTGATGGATATCTTGGAAATTATCTTTGGACTGTGACTAATAGGGATTGGAGCAAACCTGGAATTTAAGAAACTCATCGAGACTATAGAGCTTAAGCAATGACGACGTCGAAACTGTGAGAACGTCATCTAAAATATAACTTCGATTCATATTATTATATCCGTCAGATAGTGCGAGCAATATGATTGGCTTATTTCATATTATTCTAATCATTTTATGATAATCACAATTCGTTCGAAGTGGAAAGTATGTACCAACTTTGCAGAGATAAAATTCGGACGTAAACGGTGTGGGTGTTAGCATGTGCGTTCGCCTCTTCCACGTAAACTCATATTTGGTTATTTAACGTCTTTGTCAGGCTGAGAACGGCAAAGACAGGAACCAGAATGTAAACGAACAAATAGGGTGAGATGATCCATTATTTAAATGCATTTAACATTTTGTTTTGTGTCGTCTTTCTCTTCTCGTCGACGTCGTCATTGTCTGAAGTCCCTTCTACAATGGCAATCCTTACACTATGTTAATCAGAACTTTAGTTCAAGTTCAATTGCGGTGATAGTTGTCCGTTATACGGATTTTTTGATTCCCTTTAAAGGAGCTATAAATTCCTGTCTTAAATACCACAAGTCACATTTTAAGTGACTTTCCACAAGGGAAAGATAATCTAAAAATATATGTATTTTTTGTCGTAAACTTGCCCTCTTCAAAAGGTTGGCATTTTTTTCCTTCCAAATTGAAATATTTTTGTTCATTTCATTATCAGCGATACATGTATATTTATGTTTATGGAAAAGTGATGGGGTAATTTTGAAATATTCTTTTTATACTATCTTTTGTATAAAATGGTAAAAGAATGAGCTTATTTTGTGGCTGGTGAAAGATATACTCGATACGCCACTAGTAAACACAAGGCAATTGAAGCAAGGGTTAACAGTTTACCGGAAAGAGAATCATTGCACAACGCATGCAAAATGTGCCCGAAAGGAAAGACGAGGAAGGAAGGCCCTTTTATATTGTATTTCTTGATTTTTACATGCGTTTGTTTAAGAGCTGAAAAACTAAGTATGGCCTAAGGAAAATGAAAACCAAATAAAGTCCTTCATGCTTTCCATGAAAGCTCAACCCAATTACCGCCCGTTTTGTCTTCTTTCATTGATGACAACCACCATGACACCTGGAGCTCCGTGTCTCTCTTTTTGAACAGTGGCTGGGTTCTTAAACGTCCCACGATATAGCATAATTTATAGGAAATTTAAACCACGACAATGTCAACATCTAAGAAAAGTTTAATTCAACTTATATACCTGACTTTGCGCTAGAGAGAGGAGGGTAGCACTATAGACAGGTTTTTCGATCCCATGTACGTTGTACAATATTGACGATATATCCCATTACTGTATCCAGGGATGATGGTTTTTTTCCTCTGAGCCGCCTGAATTAAGATGAAGAACTTTTTTTTACACGCTCTCTGGGTTTCCGACAAAAATCTTTATGTCCGTAGAAAACTTAGAAGTATGTCTTATTTGATAGCTGAAAGGGAAGATAAGACATAAACACACTAACAAACCTCAGTGATAATCATCCTGGAAATCACGTTTTATTTATTTTCATTATCGTGCCTTCGGCGGACAAGGATCCAAAAACCCATTTATTAGATCTGTACCGGCCCTAGTGGATTGGTACAAACGGTCTTGAAGCAAAGACAGATGGCCCCGCAACTGCTTATCTAAATAATTAATTTTCCTGACATGGCATTGGCATTCTGAAAAAAAATCCGAAAAGGAAAGTGAAGAAAATTGAAGCGACGAACTTTAGATGACTAGTTCGGATACTCTACTACTGAGCATAGAGGAAACTCCAGAGACAAGAATTGTTCTTTAAATTAATTTTCTGGAGGAGTCGTTTTGTAATTTCGTCAACACTATTTTTGTCACGTGAAGCTATGATCCTCTCAGAGAAGAGAAGCCTAAAAAATTCAGGACTTTTTTTGGTAGTGTATTGTGGTGTCACCGGGTTGTAAGAGTGAGTGTAAGTTCGTGCTCTGGGAAGTTCGTAGAGGGTAACTTTCTCCTATCAAGTTAATGAAGGAGATATTTTGTTTGATTATCCGGCTCTTAGGTTACGAAATCTGAACAGGTTGAGTTCTTTTTATCAAGTGCAAGGAACTTGAAAGTGTCCCTTCGAAACCTGTAGTCTTATTTGATGTGCTCGTTGGGTGCCTTCATGTTAAACACGCGCAGAAAGTCAGCTCGATAAGATCCACGTTCCTTGTGAATCCGCATCAGAAGAAAGGAGAAGAAAGGAGTGAGGGTTAAAACGGCAATTGGGAATGCCGAGCTTGTTCGTGATTGGGTCAAGTTGGTGATCCAATAGCCTGTCCACTTGATGGATTTCGACCACGTGGAAATAGGCGATAGAACTTGGAAAAGAATGTGGTCGAGCAAAAGTGTATGAGTTAACTGAGCGAATCCCCCGTATTTGGTCCTATTCCGATATTTGCACTTCTCGTGTTTTTTGGCGATTTGAGCTTGAAACGTTCTTAACATGTTCGTAATATCGGGTGATACGTCCGACTACAAACTGACGCGTTCCTCAGTGTATCATGCAATAAGAACATCACACGTTACTGTTAAACAAACGTTCCCAAGTACGTTTGCTCATTTGAGATATATAAAAACACAAAACATCATGGACTGCAGAATTTGCATAATCAAGCAAATTGTCAAGGTATTTAAATCAGGAAATAAAAATACTACTCATATCGATCTTATCTCAGCAACTGATGTTAGAATTCAAAGATTAGAGACTGCTGCGGAGTTTTTTTTTTCAGTAAATAGTTTGCTTAGAAAAACGTAATTAGGCTGCACACTTGCCTCTGTAAAGGTGAAAATATGCAACTTTTAATAAGAGACTCAACCTCTGTAGTCAACTTATCCATTCAGCTTATCATCTTTAAAGATTCATTTAAAAGCTAAGTAAGAGACCCTAACAGCTTTTAAATTTGCAATGATCTCCTCCCACCCCGGCCAAAAGACCTCTCTCCTCCTTCTTTCAATCGTCTTGGTCCATTATAGCGGCTATCATCAAAGTAATACTTCTGCATTGTGTGAAACCCACTTTAGAAGTAGGGTTCTGGGTACATTCTAACTCCACAAATAACACGGGTGTATGGTGTCTACACTTCTTGAATGTGGATTTTACATGTGGATCTGGTGTCTTGACTGATGAGGTAATAAAAAGGATCACGGTTGAACCTGATCGCGGCAGAGACGGCTATTATCTGTGTCTCACTTGAAGCATTGCCTTCAACAATTGCTGTGATCTCTGACTTCCAGAAGTCGAAGCTGGTAGTGCGACCAATGCTAGCAAGATCAGGGAGTGCAAAATGTCTGCATTTAGTCAAAATGCCTCTACCAAGTTAAGTATACCTTGAAATACTCTTGGACGACACCCCTCGTAAGTTTTGTATATGAAACAACCCTTCGGTCTGGCAAGACTACGCCACCCAAATAGGTGTTATTCCATGAGCGTGAGCGTAAAATGGGTTGCCTGTGGTTCATGATACACAAAAACAGAGGCCACTGAGTTGGGTGGTCTTGAAGGCGCGGAAACTGGATTTTCCCAGGAGTAATGCTGACTGCGCCAATCCAACAATAACAAAGAAAAAAACCCTAGAAATCCATTTGGCCGAAGAGGAAAATACGATAATACTCTTTATTTGTTCACCAACATTTTGCTTAAGCATTGTTTCCTGTTTCTCGTGGGACTTACAATGGTCCCAAGAGAAAGCAAAAACAATGCTTACTCAAATTTTGGGTGGACAAACAAAGAGTATTATGGCGTTTTCCGCTTCAGCCAAGAGGTACTCCTGATAACTCCTACAATGGAAGAGGCAGGCCAGGGCATCGAGCTCGATTGCAGCATATTTCTCATCATTCTCAGAGCTGCTCAGTCCCGAAACGAAACATTACTTAACTTTTGTTTCCTTCCCTCAGAAGCGAAACGTATCTCTTTAGGGTATCTTCTTTCTATCGTCTTATGTGGTTCTAATACAATCTTGGACAAAAGTAGTAGAGACATTCTTCATGTTTAGTCCGTTAAACAATAACTACAATAAAAGCCCTAAAATAACCCCTCCCCCTTCCCCACCCAAAGTAAAGTTGTTTGTGAAAAGCGGAAATAGCCGGGGTATCAACCAAAATTCTTTTTATTTTATTTTTATTTTTTTTTTTTGGGGGGGGGGGGGCGGGGGGGGTGGGGTAGGGGATACGGTTGCCCACAACTGTCACATCAAAACCAAATGCTCACAGCAAATTCAAATGACTCGCAACAATTACAATTACCAAGTTTTTCACAAATGGCAAAAAAAACCATCAATTTTTGAAAAAAATGTCTGATGAATCCTTTTTTCTAATGTCGACAGTTTCGTCTTGATATTGTTTACTAATTCCCAAAATGTTTACCCTGGTAGTACGGCTAGGTTTTGAAAAAAAGGCCTTTGAAATGGCTAGTTTCCGTTCCCCCTTCAGGAACTTGGTCACTTTATTTAGCATCTTCCCCAGATTTGCATTTATTTGTTAGGTAAAATTACATTTTACATCAATTGCAGTGACTCAAACTTCAGAAGAGACATCCTGTTGCTTAATTTCACATATTTCAAAATCTTGATCTTTTTCTCAGGAAAACTGTAGTAAGCCACCTCATTTTTTCGCAGGTAGCGGCTTCATATATGACAAATATTCTTAGACGTCTTGCATCGCTGGCTGGAGGTGACTGAAGACGCCTAGCATGTTAATTTGTAATTTACTGCTGGTGATTTGTAATTGCTGTGAATGATTTGAATTTGTTGTAAGTGATTTGAATTTGCTGTGAATGATTTGTAATTTGCTGTGAGCATTTGGTCTTGATGTGACAGTTGGGGGCCACCGTAGGGAAGGGGGGTTCGTAAATGGCTTGTTTTATGTCATTGAAAGAAATTTGTTTTCATATAAAGAGATAAATAGGAAGTGTCTCCACAATTTTTTCCAGAACTGTAGCTTGAATATAGAATAAACAGAAAACTACCAAAATAAAATTCTAAACTGTAATCTAAGGCTAAACACGCGGTAAAGGAAAATCAAATAAAGAACAAATAGAAAGCTCTTTCACCAAACGATCGAAGAAAAACTAATCCGCCCTATTGCAAAATGGCCGCCATTTTAGTATTCTTTTCGTGCAAATTGACCCTTATGGCCTCGCTTTCAAACGCAAAATTCAAAAGAATATTTAACCTTGAACGAGGCCACAAGGGCCAATTTGCATGGAAACAAAAGAATACTAAAATGGTGGCCATTTTGCAATAAGGTGTATTATTTGAGTACGACATGCAAGAAACGTGAGGAACCACAAAATTGGAAATTTATACCACGAAAGCGGTTGACAAACTAATAACACCAAGGTGCGAAACTATCGAGAGCAGCTTCCATTCAACAACTGTTGTTTCTCTACTTCTGAAAAAAAGTAAATTCGCATTTCAAGCGCTAATTCAGATCTCTTACTCTTCTCTCAATCTAATAGGCCATTTCCGAGTTCATGTCTGCCTCCTCTTCAAAGCGAGTCTAAGTGCAGAGTTTTTGTTATGAAAATTAGTTTTCATTCATACGTAAAGTAGAACTAATTACCATCACAAATACTTCGCACTTAGACTCGTTTTGAAGAGGAGGCAGACATGAACTCGGAAATGGCCTATTGAATGTTGATCCGAAAGTCTCGTTTCCGGGGAACTTTCGCACGCTCTGAAACGGACACTGCTGAAACGTCACGGGTTTCAACTGCAATAACATCTGCTGGATGCAAAAGCAAATTCATAAACACGTTAACCTGAAGTAGGGCAAGATATAAACGTGACGAACACAAAAGCAATGGAAATGAATCACAAATAAAACGCTTTGACTACCTGAATGATTATGGGTTACAATGAAGGGACAGACTGCTGAAAACTCCAAAGTCGCTTCCCATGCTAATTGGTAATGTAAACATAGTGAGTAGTAATTCGAAATATGACAAATAGAGTGAGCCGAATCAACATATTTTAACTATGAAATGATATATGAAATGGATCATATATGAACTGCGGATATGAATCAAGTAAAGCCATGATCCTCGCAGTTATCGACGCAATTTTTGCAATTGCTTAGAGAGGCCTGAAAAATTCAGGACTTCAACGGGGTTTGAACCCGTGACCTCGCGATACCGATGGAACGCTCTAACCAACTGAGCTATGAAGCCACTGACGTTGGGAGCTGGTCATTTGGGGGTTTTAATGTTCCCGTAAGGAATAAATCAACGATGAAATGATATATGAAATGGATCATATATGAACTGCGGATATGAGATCAAGCTCAGAAGGTTAGAGCGTCGCATCGCTATCACAAAGTCACGGGTTCAAACCCCGTTGAAGTCCTGAATTTTTCAGGCTTCTCTACGCAATTGCAAATTGCGTTCATAACTGCGAGGATCATGGCTTTACTTGATTTCATATCCGCCGTTCATATATGATCCATTTCATCGTTGATTCATTCCTCACGGGAACATTAGAATCCACAAATGGCCCGCTCCCAACGTCAGTGGCTTCATAGCTCAGTTGGTTAGAGCGTCGCACCGATATCACGAGGTCACGGGTTCAAACCCCGTTGAAGTCCTGAATTTTCAGGCTTCTCTACGCAATTGCAAAAATTGCGTTCATAACTGCGAGATTCATGGCTCGACTTGATTTCATATCCGCAGTTCATATATGATCCATTTCATGCATCATTTCATCGTTGATTCATTCCTCACGGGAACATTAGAACCCACAAATGACCAGCTCCCAACGTTAGTGGCTTCATAGCTTAGTTAGTTAGAGCGTCGCACCGGTATCGCGAGGTCACAGGTTCAAACCCCGTCGATATAAAGTCCTGAATTTTTCAGGCTTCTCTACGCAATTGGGAAAATTGCGTTCATAACTGAGAGGATCATGGCTTTACTTGATATTTTATATTTTCTCCCGCCCTTACCATTCCGAAAACGAAACACTTTTCTTTTTTAAATAGCTCCTTGTTGAAATAGCTTATTGTTTGTCAATAATTGTTGCATAATTCTTGTCACCTCGCTATCGTATGCGAATCATTTTGAACACAATCCATCCATGAAGACAGAAAAATCTCACAAAAACCTTTTACAGACAAATATTTGTTATTAAAGGGAAGGAAAAAACTTTATTCCGTGAGTGCAAATAAGCCTTGACACCCGGTACGCCGCAACTAAATAAATTTCCCAAGAGCAAGCAAGCTTTTTTTCAAATAGTTCCTGACTAACAACAATTAGTCAAATTTCCAATTGTTTTTTTACCTCAAAGACTGTGCAGAGTTGCGTACAAGTAAACAACAGATCACCGATCCGCTTAAGCTGTTTGATTAATCAAGGCTCTGAGTTTGATATCCATTCAGAAAAAGTTACGAGATAATTTTCTTTCATTTGGTTTCAGTGATGTAGATAACATCACAGTTAGTAAAATATTAGAAATACAGCTCACATATCCGAGGGTGAAAGATGAAATTATTGTCGAAGTCCATTGCTCGTCGCTTTGAAGATTCCAGATATCTATTTTCATCGCCTGTCTTATTTATCCAATTGAAGTTCCATTCTTGGGCTCCATAATGGTATATTTTGTTCAAAGATCCACCAAAACTCCATTCGCGCGTTACATAAAATCAACCTGCAATGGAGTCGAAGTCATTGGAAAAAAAATTAAAAGTATTATACTGTGTCCGCCAGATATATCTACGCATTTCTACTACCCCCTAAAACCTACCAAAAGTACGCGCAGAAGACTCCAGGCAGAAACTGACACTACTTAGCAGGGGAGTGACAGGAAAGACTCTTCCCGACAAGGAAAAGAAAAAGAAAACGGATGAATTCAACTCGTTTTCTGACTGCATTGCCATATGGCAACCCAGTAATTACCCTGGACGAACTTGTCAAGTTCCATTGATCTTTACACAGGCAACCCAAACACAATTTCTTAGCCTTAAGGATAGGAGCAAATTTCGAACTAGCCCAGAACGCCTCAAGTCGACGCAAGGACACAAGGTGAAGTAAAAGTAAGTTTAAATTATTTATTTTTGTTGCTGTAAACTAGGATTAGCCGATTTTTTCGGCATTTCATGTTTCCCATATAAACCCTACAAATCATTAGGTTGACCGAGCTTTTGAATCGCCTACGATCTTTACAGAGTACTGGACAACACTTTCGTCCGTGTCACTTGTCGGAATGGTGGCCAAAATACTTGTGTTTTGACCGAAAGCTAGTTTGTTTCGGTCAGGCATGCCATGTCACACAAGTCGCCTTTCCTTGTTGTCTGTACAAGGGTAAAAGTCTTGCCGTTCCAAATCTTCCTGGTTTGATTGGAATGAGCTGTCTGCAGTGGACTTTTCCTTTGAGGCCTATATAATTGCTGAAACCAACGTAATATTAGTTCTACAAATGTTTGTATCTTGTACAAGTTATTTTAATCAGTTGGGCCATCGGACCTGGGCGCCAAGGTGTTTGCTGCCAAGTGCAGGTATCACAAAATCTGGAGGAAGCTATCCCTGGGCTTACAGCGCTTCGTTCTAATTCGCTCCTCGGTCGTATGGGCCATAACATTTGGCTACGAAAGCTAAATTTAAATTTATGCTTCTCATCGCAGCCAAGAAGATAACCTGTTTTAATCATTAGGTAATTTTTTCACTTTCTCCTCTCTCTTCTAAAATGATATTTCATTCGCCTTGATATAAGCGCCCAGGCCAGCGTAACGAGAAATGTTCCAAGTTATGGTCGCCGCAAACGAAGGGATTGCATGACACGCATTATGTGACCACAGCTGCTAGCTTACGTGTAGCCGTACCCTCCCCCCGAAAGAAAAACCTTTTTCTTTCGTGGGGAGGATACGGTTACACGTAGGCTTCACAGCCATTAGCCCTCTCCCGTTTATGAATCCAATCGTCATAATTTCTCACCCCCACTGTGGTGACTGACAAAGAAAAAATACGGTTTGGAAACCGCCCAACATTTTTGGACACATGAGATATGAATGACTGATCTCATGTCCCAAAGGATTTGTGTTTCAGCGGGATGAACGAGTTCCTGTTTGTATGTGGCTCATCGTCAATCGTCAATTGAGAAAGGCAATCTTTGAAAACCAAGACGTTACAAATATTGTGCATTGAATATTTATATATTTCTCGCAGATTTTACCGAAGAAATAATGTGGAAGAAAGCCCTCGCAATTGCAGTGTTGGTAGTTTTGTATCCAAATATTGAATGTAAAGAGAATCAAGGAGGTGAGAATTTGTAATTATTGTATGACATTGACGACATTCATCCCAATTTGACTGAACACATAAAATGTCAATGCTCGTTTTCAGATTTGAAGAAATCAACGGATTGCCGTCGAACGAATAAGGAGGCTTACAAATATTGCTCGAAATCTTGTCTGTCCGATCGAGATTGCAGGAAAAATCACAACTGCTTATGCGATGGTGACTGCGGGATGACTTGCGTAAGAAACAGTAAGTAAACCAGGAAATGCCTTTCATGGGTGCCACGATTTATTTCGTTCGTTGCTTCGCTTATGTTATATATGACCAAGACACAGTGGTAATTGGCTGTAACGATTCATGGCTGTGGCTAGCCTGCGAGCCAGCTCTCTCGCTGGCGCGTGGAGAAAAGCCACTGGCATCGCGCCAGGGTCACCGTAAACAGTGCCGTTTAAGTAATAATTCTGACTATTCGCAGAGCTATTCACAGTTTTACGTTGATTCCCTCTCGTCTGGCAGAATCTGGAAGATGTTAACCTGACGTATTTCTCGACCCCCTCCCAGTTGAAGTCTGAAAGACAGAGGATATAATAATAATATAAACATTTAAAGAGCACAAATTCTAGATATGAATATGGTCAAATGCCCATTACAGCCAAAATTACCTTCTATTCAACTAATTAAAACAAGAACTTAAAAATTAGGACAAGTAAATTTTCAGAAATTTCCGATGTTATTCGCATATACTGAAATGAAAGGGCCCTACGAGACATGGAATATATTCTTTATTCAGATACAGATATTCATATCGATGAACTGGAAACATACGAGGAACAGTCAGAGAGAGATAGCAAACAAGCTGACGAACACAAAATGGTCGTTTTGCAATAAACGTTACGAATTAACGTCTGTGACAGCTGGCCCGCCTTTAGGTAGAATGCATGACTTTGGTGACCAGCTGTGTGGTCAAAATAACTTGTTTTCAGGGCCGGAACAAAGTGAGAACTCGATTCTGCGAAAACTTCATGCCGTTTCGAAAGATGTGCCTCAACGCGTTTAGTTCTACTCTATACTTTGAGACGGCGCAGGGCAGTTTATCATTAGTAGCGTCTCAGTTTGCGAACAGTAAGAGCGACGTTGGGTGATTTGTTTTGTCAGACATTGAAATTTGGCATCTTCTTATGACACATTAAATTTCATAATTTCATACCCCGGCTCTAAATAATTCGGTTTCGGCTTCTTCTTTTCAGGCTTTTATATGGCTAACCTATAGATTTCTTGACCGACCACTTAAAATGAACGTTGGTACATTGCTATTACGTATGTGACATGTGCACGTTTTCGTTACGAAGACGTCACTCCAAAGGATGCACAGTTCTGTTTGAAAACTAGACTTGCTCCAAGCCACCCTCTCGAAAGCCTTCGATTGAGAAGGCAAAGCGAACTTCAAGTGAGGTCGCGAAGCCAACCAGCCCACCCAACCAGCCGTCGCTTAGCGGGAAAAACATTTAAAGGACTTTGAGAAAGTCTATTTGAAAACTTGATGGCTTAAATTCCCATCCTTTCTATTTGTGTTTTTAGATGTGAAGTGCGTGGATCCACCAAAAGGGAAACTTTTGCGAATCCGGTTAAGTAATGGTCGTTCCTTTGGCAGCGTCGTTACGTATTCATGTCCCCCATCATACACGTTGCGAGGCTCATCCAAAAGAACCTGCAGATCCAAAGGAATATGGGATGGAAAAAAGGCTCGCTGTAGTGAGTATCTAATATTGATTCTAGAGTAAATAGTCCTCTGGAACAAATTTTCCCTCTGTTATCCGTAAATCGTATCAAAAAGTGCCTAATTAGATGACCAAGTTTCCATTTTTTGGACATTCGAATTTTAAGAATGTCAATAAAGGTAGACCCATTTTGTTATAGGCAACCTATTAGGTATAGGAGGGATTAATTAAAATTAAACTTCTGTTGAACCTTGTTTAATGGACGGAAATTCCAGTATCGCCGCTTTTCTTTGAGCAACGTTATTATGGCAGTTCAACAGAAAATGAGGGGACAGAGAGGGAGGCTCCCTCTCTGTCCCCCTTATTTTCTCTTGGGCAGTTTAATTATGGTTTAAGCCACTCCTAAACTCAGTTTTCAGGCCCAAAGTACCTTTGAAGGGCATTTTCCAGCATTCCATTTCCAAATATTTTCCAGGGAAGCAGCCCCACGCACAACCATAAAGGGATGAGTCTATGCATGTGGCCATCACCGCCAAAAGTACAAGAAATTGAAATGGAACAGAGATGGATGGTTTGCCAAACGAAATAAGTGGTTTTGAAATCAAACTGTCGAAATACAAAAGGTTAAGTGTCTTTTTGCGAAACGATTTGGTCAAAATTGAAATGGTTTAAATTGTTTTGAAATGGTTCAGACGCCGATGTTCAAACGGAATGATCAGGTCTGACAACAAAGGATCTTGTGCACCGTAGCAGAATGCTTTAGTCAAAGAATGCAAGATTCAGCTAATTGATAAATGACGTAACTCACCGGCAAATGGTTTAATCAAGTGTCAAATGGTTTAATAGACGGGCAATCGATTCAGTGCAAAGTCAAATGGACAAGACAAGACAAAAATGGTTTAGCTGAAAACGGAACGATTCAATTAACCGAAGGACGACTTAACTCACCGGAAAATGGTTTAATCAAGTGTCAAATGGTTTAATGGCCGGGCAAGTGATTCAGTGCAAAGTCAAATGGACAAGTCAAAACTGAAAGACTGAAAGACTGAAAGATTTAGTCGACGGGGGGTCTGACGTAAATATCTGTCTTCAGCCCGATAAAACTTGGCGCGAACCCGGCAGGCTTTTTGTTTACCGGGTGAAATCGCTTTTCTTCCTTCTTTTTGGATGAAGTATTCTTTTACTAAAAAAGAGTTAGAAAATATAGAAACTGGACAAAACGGCAGAGTACCTAAGGAGCAAGGATGGCACAGTTGGTTTATGGGAGGCCTTCGTGCAAGAGGTCCTGAGTTCGATCCCCGGATCTCCAATCCTTGTTTCGAATTCTGTCTTTTCAGTGTAGTCTAAGTAACTTTAAATGACTGTAAAACGGAGCACTGATGGCGAGGCGGGAGTAAAACGAGCGCACCGTCGACCTCAGGTTTGTCAGTTGAATTACTGTTACGATTTATCGACGTTAAATATGGTTGATTTACTTTAGTTTACTTTTTTTCCTTAAAACAAGCTTTAAGACAGAAAAACAAACAAAATTTTCATTCGTATTCATCAATATAAAAAGATAATGGAATTTGGTCTTCAGGTGCCCCTAAAAAGCCATGATTTTCTGTTTGCAGACAATCAAAAGCGGACGTGTGGGGAATAGAATATATAGCCCATACATACCTTCAAGTTCAGTAGATCTAGTTTAATGTAGCATTAGATTATAAAGATGTAAAGTCGTTTTTAAATCGAACACCGGCGAAAAACACCGAACCGACGAAAAAAGGAGAAAATCTATTTTCTGGTTACAAAAATCTTATTTCTACGGCACACCCTAAATTAAGACTAGAAATAGTTTTCACTACATCTGCCCCCGCGTAAGATAATACGGATGGCAGTTGAGGTATTTTCCAATTAATAAGTGCTGCACATTGTGATCTCTTCATGTTATTTCACATGTAATTAGTAGTAGGTAAATGAAAGTGAAAGATGCAAGGAAAGGATGGGCAACAACAAACAGCATTTATTTTCAATTTCCATCAAGGTTTATTGATACCCTATCAATTGAAAAGCAATTTACGACGTAATGCCTTGAAAATATGATAGTAAAACAGGAACAGAATATTCAATGACTAGAAGACTTCAAGGCAACATTTTGTACTACGTCATCTTTTTGATCCATGCATGTGGTCTTTCCACGGCACCGTAAAATACCATAAAATATTGAGGAACAAAACTCGCTTGTTATATTCGGATCGCTGATTATTATTATCTGTGAATAACTGTTGTAAAAATGATCGAAGATTGTTTGAAACTGTTGATACTGAGACTATGGTTTTGCTTTCTGATGTTGCGTCTAGTAGCAGTTTCTGGCCGAGTCTGTTGCTCCAGTTTCTGATTTCATTTGTGTCTGACAAATCGTCGCCCCTGTTTATGACTTGTGCCTGAAAAATCGATCTGTGACCCAGGCAATATGATTTTCCATCAGATACTGTAATATTTGATTTTCAAAGTAAAAGGAATCACTGTAAATATTCAAAAATTACTCACTTCAATCGCTATATTAATACTCCTTGTGACTTTCTGCCTCTTGACTCAAGTTACCCAACCCAGAACACCTCGCGAATTCGGTGAACAATACCTATACCACCTTGCGCACCCTGGTTAAGCAATACCGATACCATCGTGCGCGCTCGGTTGAGCAAATCGAGATTGCTTTCCCCTATACAATATCTACCAATGTATATACTAATTTACATATTTTCCCTTTTTACGCGGGGGCTTCTAGGTTGCCTCCTCGGCCAAAACCCTGCGGGGGCAATAACATGAATGGCTGAATTTAAACTCGATGACAGATGAATCTCAGAAGCTAAGAATCCTGCAACCCACAAGGGAAACCAATTAGGTGTTAGGTCTGTCAGAAACTATGAAGGAAATGTGCATTGGATCCTATCCCCAATAGAGAGTCTGGAGAGACCTTGTTCATAAATACTAATTGAAAAGAATTCAGCCGGAGGGGGGAGGGGGGGGGAGGGGGATACTCTCAGAAAAATAAAAAAAAATTGGATGGGAATGTGCTGCCCGCTTCCTGAGACCCTTACCCTATTCAGACCAAAATGTGCGATTTTCCCTACCCTACTGCAGTCCTGACCAAACATTTGATACCTTATTTTAGGCCTATTTCAGCTGTTACACGGTTGGCGTAATAATTTGAGAAGGACTTTTGTTGATGGTCTTTTCTCCTAATGATAAAGAAGTAGCTTCTTCTAAAAAATATGCCCAATTCAGGTCAATTCAAGACTTGAGTGCACAAACCATACCCTACTTCAGACCAAAACGGTCAAAAGCGATACCCTGTTTCAGACCAAAACACCTAAAAAACTGTACCCTTTGAGGCTCCCCCCTTCCCCGATTTTCAACCATTATGTGAAGCAAACGATGACACTCAACACAATATACAAGAATGTTTAGCATTCATTGCACCATTGTCAGCATTGGCATAAGGGAAAATGTTCTGTAGACCAAGCTTGTAGCACAAACGTCATAATTTTGTCTCCCTTCCACAAGAAATAGCACAGTCGTGTAAACCAAATGAGTTTATTTTGGGATGCCTGCTGTGAACCACCCGAGGTGTACATGCCCCTGAGCACATATGCATGCATACAATCGCATCAAATGCACTAAATACAATCCTCAGATGAAAACAATACCTTACACGGATCAATATAGGGTGCAAGGCACTGACATCTCAACTCCAGAAAATCGGGATTAAAAGAGCTGGGCAACCGCTTACCAAGATACTACTACGGTTATACGGAGGCCAGAAAAAAACCTGCCAAAAGAAAAAAAAACGTTTGGGGAAAAAACAACGGGAAATATCGGTAGAAACCATGGCCCAAACTCTAAGTCGTTAGCAGCCCATCCTACGAGGCTTTACAGTTCAAACAAAACTATAGTTTTAAACTAAAAGAAACTTGGCATCAGCCAAAGGTTAAAGATTGGTTCTGAGGGCCTTGATGGATATCATATTCTTTACTCCCTATTATATACCAATGCATCATTACCCATGATGCTCGAGCTTAAGGTCCAGGCCTTGTCGTATCTCGCGCCGACAAATATTATTTATGCCTAATTCGCAGGCTCAATCGTTAGAAATACCATTTTAGGATTGTCGTTGATTCTCCTGAACGAGCGACCCCCCTCCCTTTTAATGGTGTTTTTTACTCGTAATAGGTACACGGAAAACATATTTAAAGGACAAAAAATTTGGATGGTAGAAGTTGTAGTATTTTTATATAAATGACATGAAACAGCGTTTGAGGCCAGGCACCGAGTGTGAGACGGTGATGTAGCGGTCCAATTTGCTTACATTTCTTTGCAAGATCGAGCAATTTGAAATCACCTCACAGAAAGATTTTAGCTCGGACAAACACGTAGGCTCAAGTTTTCAGTAATATTCAGTGGCTTTTTCCATAAAAGAACATTTTTTTCCGGTTGATCAAGTTTCGATCACTTCTCGCGTAATTTGAATATAGGGAATGCAACGCGAAAACAAGCACGGTGACCCCATCTTTTTATTGCTCTTTTCTAGTGTCCTGTGCATTTATATCAATTGTGCCAAGTTTGACAATAATCTGGTTAGTACGTCATTTTCAAGGGAATTACCATAAGGACCCTTCTTTTTAGTCAGTCGTGAAGTCAATGGTCAGGATATCACGCAAAGCTCGTTGTGTGACATCCCGAAAGAAGGCTGCGAAGGAGACTACGTTCTTTGCGAGACCCTACTTCGACATAGTTTCCATTTCACGTAGCACAAAAACAGAGTAAAGCTATCGAGAAGACAACTCCGAACTTGGACACAGGACCTTATCTTAGGTGAATTTATAAACAGCTACATTTTGCCCTGCTCTCAGAAACGAAAAGAAAACTTCATCCAAAAAGCGGGAGGAAAACAATTTCACGCGGATAACAAAAAAGTATGTCAGGTTCGCGCCAAGTTTTATCGGGCTGACGACAAATATTTACGTCAGACCCCCGTCGATTTAATCATAACAAAGTTTTTTACAAATTGTCCGCCAATCAGGATGTGTGAATTTGATTGACAGTCACGCCTCCTTCGGCAAAGTTCGCACAGTTGTAAGTTGAATACCGTTGCATGAAAGTTTGTTGAGTGGCCACGGGAAGGCGCGTTGCACTGTAAGTGGTCCGTCGATTAGTTGAATCGTTCTTTCTTTAACTAAAACATTTCAGTCTTGTCTTGTCCATTTGAATTTGCACTGAATTGATTGGCACTTGATTAAACCATTTGCCATTTGTCAATAGACCTTTTTTACCGATACGGCGGCCATTTTGATTTCTATTGTTTCGAATAGCTATTATGGGATGCCCAGGGGGCAAATACACATTAATTTGCCCCCTGAGGATCCCATAATGTCTTTCGAAACAATAGAAATCAAAATGGCCGCCGTATCGGTAAAAAGGTCTATTAGCTGAATCGTGCCTTCTTAGACTAAACCATTCTGCTACGGGGCACAAGATCATTTGTTGTCATTTCGTCGATGGATGGATTCTCAGTTGAATAAACCAATTTGAATTAGTCTGTTCCGTTTTAACATTGGCGTCTGAACTATTTCAAAACAATCTACGCCATTTCAATTTTTACTAAACTGCTCCACAAAAGAACACTTAACCTTTTGTATTTCGACAGTTGCATTTCAAATCCACATATTTCGTGTGGCAAACCATCCTTAAACCATTTCTGTTTTCTCTGTTTAACTTCGTCCATATTGTATAAACTCTCTCCACCCAGGTGTATAATTGGGTACCGGCGAATCTAATGCTGTGGGTAACCCTGCAATGGACTGGTATCCCATCCAGGGGGAAGTAGAAATACTCCTAGTCACTTCATGCTACAGAAAATGGAGATAAGCGCCGCCCTGATGGGCCTTTTAGGCTCGTAGCAGACTTTACCATATTGTATAAAAGGATAGTAAAGCAAGTATGGACAGGGAGTCCACAACACCGAAACCATGTACTGTGGTTCCAAACAAAAATTGTAAATTATAATGAGAGTAAAAGCAGCAAGTAATACTACTCTTAAGTGGTCGGGCCATGTTGCACTTCAGGCAGACAGATTTCCAGGTTTGAGGATTGACATGCAGGATCGTATAGATTCAGGAGAGCGTTCATGTAATATTCAAAAGTTTGACTTTGAAGGATTTCAGCCATATGGAGTTGACTCTAATAGAAGAAGGTAGAGAGTTCCAAATCCTGCTTGTGCGGATGAAGAAAGAGCGTTGATAGGTTACAGTTCGGCATTTCTTTGTAGTATAGGTGGTAATGTAATTGTTATGGGATGATCTTGTTTATCTTGTAGTCTTCCGAGGAAGCAGTAGAATGTCACTGTCAATGTCTATTAGACCATTGGTAGCCTTCTATAGGAATATCAAGTCCAGCATTATTTGCTTGTTCATATCGTTATCAATTAAACGAACTGTTAGGTTTGAATCGAGCTGAATCCTCTGAAAGAAATATTGTTTTAGCCTCATAGTTCGCATTTGACGAGTTACAAGTTTCAGCCTTTAGAAATGAACGAATTTTGACCCAGTCAGCTTACTTTCCTTAGTTTCAACATTTACCAAGTCTCTTTCATTCTAGAAAAATTTTGCAAAGACCCGGGAGAGATACAACATGGAAGCAGAAGAGTCGACGGTTTGCAAGTCGGAAGGTTTATCTATTATAGGTGTTATCCCCATTATTATAAAATGGAAGGAAGCGCTAAAATCGAATGCCAAGACAAGGAAGGAAAGAATGGAGGAAATCCAGAATGGAGTGCACCAAAACCAGTTTGCAAAGGTAAGTATTAAGACTAGAAGTAACGATACGTTAGAGGGTGTGGGCGATTCTTTGTCTTTTTTTTTTTTAAGCAAAGGGAGCGGAGGGGGAGACTCTTTGTGCCATGCCTTATGTTATTGGGGCAGAGGTGTATACGGGAAGGTGATAGTTGTGTTGTAAGATTTCGATGCGTGCATGTTGTGTATCATTTTTGCATGGAAAACCACTTGTGAAAAATACTTTTTTCAAATCCTTTCCGAAAAAACGCTGAAGTGATGAATCTTAAAAATCCGGATTTAGATTTAATACGAAGTATCCTCCTCTAGTGTGGATACTTTGGATTCATGATCCGTTTTTGGATTTCGCCAAAAAACGCAAAATCCGTTTATGGATTCAAGAATCCGTTTTCGGATTTTCCCAAAAAGACGCACCCTAAAGATAGTTTATCGCGCACGCAATACACACTTGTAGCATGATAAGATGAAATGCTCTTATTTTACGTTCCTACAATTTCTTCGTTTTCAAGTTTACCAAACCTTTCAACGGGTGTTAAATCCAACAAAAATTTCTTCCTCCTGTGAATTAAACACAAGTTGTCCTATATAGTTTTTTTTCCCAGATTAAAAATCAAAACGCTGGTTTATTATTGGTGAGAAAATAAAATGATCAGCGAAAAGAAAAAGGCTTTCATTGTGGTAGAGATCAGTATTCAAGTGTTCGCCTGTGTTCAGTGCTGTCAGCTCGAGGGGAAGACACGCATGACACTATTTGAACCAGAATCATCGATACGACGGTGAATTCACTGTTCACTGTTCGTGATTCCTTGCAATGTAGTCCACGAAATTATTTTTCCACTTTCCAGAAATGATAGTACATTGATTCTGTTCATTCACCGCAGCCGTTAATCGCCCTCTGGTCTTTGAGGAATCACAATTCAATAATTGCGGTACTCCTCGCAGCCACTCCAAGAGGAGATGGTTCAACAACGCTTTCCGTTTCCACTCGATAACATGCTGCGAAGAGCAAGTCATACATCAGTGAAATTCTAATAAATAAAGCTTCTTTTCCCATGGAAAACAGAATTATATGGGCTATGTGATGTCCGATGGAAACAGATTTTATTTACTTTACAATCACAGAATTCCAAGTTTTTGGTTGCACCGAAAATGACGACTGACGAGTTGTGGGCGCGCAATGTAAAGTGGGTGACTGGGGTCCTTTAAATGACACATTGATTTTCGCCCTTTGTTAACCGGAAAAAGAAATCTTCTCGAAGGCAAGCACTGGGATCATACCTGCATTTCATCTTCAGTTATCACTTTAATATTTAGACATCGCTAAGGGAGGGGTGGGGTGATTGGGGGGTAAGGGGGTATTAGGCAAAAAGGTTCCGGTGTCTTCGTCTTCGGCTTGCTGTCATTTACCAACACTGAAACTAAATATAGGGCTTCAATGGGATCAGAACAAAACCCACCAACTCGTCTGCCATAATGAGTGCTTTTGAGAGGAGGTCAATTTGTTTGGCGTGTGTGTTCCCGTGGTATTACTCAAGAAGGTGCAATTCGAAGGATAATACGTAATTTTCCTCAACAACTGCGAATAGTGTCACCATTAATCATCGATACTGTTTAATTAAAAACTCATTCATTTCATTTTTTAATTGAATACATTATTAAGTCAATTGTAACAGCTATCTTTTTTTCTCCTTATACAGTGCTAACTTGTCCTCCACCTGTAATTCCGCAAAGGGCCACTATCCTCCATAGGCAAAAAAGGCGTAAAAAATTTTATGCTGGTGAGAATGTTCAATTAATGTGCTCTTCGGGTTACTCAGGCCTTGGAACTTTGATGTGTAATGGTTCTTCTTGGAATGGGGAAATACGATGTACACGTAAGTTTCTTTCCATCAGTTGCTTTGTCTTTGATAGTTATTGCTGAATTAAAGTTGGATCAGCGTTATAATAAAGGTTTCCTTGATTTCAATTGATTTAGCCCGAATTAGCCACACCACCAAACTAGTTTGGCGTTTTGACGTTGGGGAGAACATGAGTATACGACGTAAAAAACGCCACGAAGCAGGAAAGAGATCCAATATATTCATCCCTCATGGGAGTTAACCTCGGGTCACCTTAGTGCAAGAGATCCTACAGCTGCTCCAATGAGGCATCTCATTGTCAGCGCCGGGACACATAGTACACCATCACCGAAGGTCTCCATGGTCCGGATTATTATCTTTTCCGTGCAGCATTGGCTTAGAGGCTATTGATTTTTATTTTACCAACATGAAAAGTGTGTTAAATCAGTTCTTATGCTAAGAGCACGGTTTATACCAACTATTCAATTGTGTTCCCTTGTCGCACGTTGTTTATGTTGATCTTGATACTAATTAATGATCTCTTACAGCCAAGAGCTGCGGCCGTCCAAGGGAAGTAGCGAATGGAAGGATTGTAGGTTTTTTGTACTCGTTTAAGCAAAAGGTACAATACGCCTGTGACGAAGGCTACCAGCTCAGGGGATCGTCTTACAGGCAGTGCCAGGCTAATCAAGAATGGGGCGGTGATGAACCTACTTGTGAAGGTAAAAGAAATCAATCATACAGTCAAATCAATCAATTTAAAATCAACCAAGAAATCTCTTTTTTTTCCAGGTTTTTTATTTATATACTTACAGATACTAGTGCTTACGATTACAACAGTAACTTACAATATCATGCACCCAAACTATCAGAGTTGGACCATTTTGCAGAAAAAGCGCTGCGTTTGTTTGAAATAATGGCAACATATCTTTCATTTTCGATCCTCTACTTATTTAACAAACCAAGAAATATCTGCGTCGTTCGAGTTCGTACACTTAAAGCTCGTGAGACCTTTTAGAAACAGAATACATAAAATAATGAAATAAATGTATGTGTTTGAAGTGTTGGTTATAGACGAAATTTATTGAAGCTGTCCTCGCACTAAGCTAGACAATTTAAGCAATTGTCTACTATAGAGGCTGAATTATGCAGCCAGGTATCTATAGAAGACAACCGCTTAAATCGTTTAAGTAAGTGCGAGGATCGCTTCACTCAATTTCGTTGAATGCATAAAATTATCTCATTTCTAAGTCCACACCCGCAGCTTCAGATGCACAGTAAAATATCCTCACTGCGCAGTCGCGAGCCCCTTCTTCACCTTCTCTGTTCGATAAACAATTTCGCCTAGTGAGAATTGTTAAGACTGTTAGCTGTATATATGGGTTATTGACCATGCTTGTCCCGTCAAGCAAAATGGCTGGATATTGGCAAAGTTTTTTTTTGCGTGTTTATGGACCGAGACGAAGTCGAAAAAGCAAAAAGGAACGAAGCCAATATCCAGCTACCTTGATCGAACAAGCTTTGTCAATAAAGGATTTATTATATGGGATTAAACTCCAAAAAAATGTTCTTTGATCTCACTGGACCTAGCGAGAAATCCCAAGCGGGCAAGATCGGGTAGCAAATCACAGCGCGGAATTTGGTTCATCTTGCCCGCTCACCGAGCTAGTCATATAATAACTTATTTAGAAGTGAGGGCTTGGAAACTTTCCAATTACAACCCTCTCTTTTTTAATAGAGTGCTAACGACTCAGCCGAGTGAAGACGTGAGGTTAGCGATGCGACAGAGCACAAAGCCGCGCGATTGTTTTGGAGGCAAAATTTTCTAGATCGAACCTCAACTAGCCATATAACACAATGTAAACTTGGTTTGATCCCGCCGGAAGGCCGAAACTGTTTGAGGCACTAAGAACACATGTTACTTACGGTGCAAATGGGGTAGCTAGTGTGTTGAGCTTACGCATTTGAACAATTCGTACCTTTCAAAGTGTAACCTGTCTCCTCACCTTTCCAAACTCACCTGGTTTATTCGTGAAGAAGTTAATTTTGTACAAATACATGAACTAATGTAAAGGCGTAATGCGCCCGGGAGAAGGATATATACTACATGTTGCTCGGCAACCCGACAGGCGAAAGGAATCAGAGTCCTGGGCAGGAATCGAACCTACGACCTCCATCACACCGCTCGGATGCGCTACCCATTGAGCTACTAGAACTCACTACAATCAATGTCACAATGTTGGTACACTGACGGAATTAATCGAGCATCCCTCCCTCTCCCACCTTGCAATGTTGCTTAGAAACTAAAACGTACTGAACAGTTAGTTTGGGTGCATTGCGCTATCCAACATCAGACGGGGGAAAGGAGTGGGGTGTCCCAGCGACTTGTGACCGTGATTGTACGTCGTTTTAACTAGCTCCTAAAAGGACAATGTGTCCCACTAGTCTGCGGGCTCTACCAAGTCGTGCGCTTATGTTTATAGAAATACATGAAATGATGGAAAGAACACAGTTAAAACTACCTAGCTCTCCAGTGAGTTCTAGTAGCTCAAGGGGGAGAGCATCCGACCGGTGTTACGGAGTTCGTGGGTTCGATTCCTGTCTAGGACTCTCATTTCTCAGATGTCGTTTCGCCCGTTGCCGACCAAGTTGTAATATCTAAGTTAATTTTGGCAGTTTTTTAAGGTTCCAAAAAATTGAATAGCTGCTGGCAAAACGATTAATACGTTTCATGAAACATTCTAATAACATCACTAAGCACGAGTTCGATTCAATTCATTTTTCAAAGTGGTTGACTGCGGTCTCCTTGAAAAGCCGGATCATGGTAACATCATTGAGGAAGTTGGTACTACCTATGGGAAAAGAATAATTTTTGAATGCGCCGAGAAAGGATATGAATTGGTAGGCTCTAGAGAACGAACATGCCAAGGCGACGGAACTTGGAGCGGACAACCTACAACATGCGAGCGTGAGTAACAAACCGTCAATAAAGTGATCAAGTTTTGCGTTTGCCTGCCGTCATAGGCGAGCGGTAAACGGCTTCTTACCCTATCTTTTTTCTCTCTTCTTCTCTCTTTTTCTTTCTCAAGAGCTGAGGCTAACAGCCAATAATCGGACTTAAAATCAAATAGGTTTCACTTTTTCCGCCAATTTTAGCCGGATGTTTGGTTTGCTGTCTTCCGTAATTTCCTATTTAATTTTTTTAAGGGTGCTAGACAAGTTGCAGTAACCGTTGCGGAAAGTACATTTGAGTTCAATGAAAATGTTCCATTAACGTAGCTCATCATTGTGATAAGTTGTGATAAGTTGCAAGAAACGGTGTGACGTGTAACAGCGTCTTAAATGTCATTGATTTCTCTGGACTATTTCGAACCCATACAATAGTAACGTAATTGAGTATGGTGGGTAACCGATCTATTCAAACCATTTAATACATATATTTTTTATAATTGTTTACATTGTCTTCCTATACTTTCAGTCGTTAAATGTGGGGATCCCGGGGTACCATTAAATGGAAAGAGGATTGTCAGCAAAGGTTTCGTGTACGGCGGATCTGTGAGGTTTGAATGCAATACGAATTACACTCTGATGAAGGGAATGCCAGTCGCCATATACTGTCAAGCCGATAAAGCATGGAGCGGGTCATTACCTCGCTGTCTAGGTAACAACTTTCTCAAAGGCGTGTCTTACATACAAGCAAAGGCACTTATCATCTGAAGGACATGCACCATTAAAATTTAATTGAAGTTACTTATAGAGAAGATGGTCAATGGGTCAGATTTTCTTTATACATAGAGTTATCCTAAATTATTTTGTGGGTCGGGGCAAAGACAGGCATATATTAAAACTCAGTATATAAAAGATTTTAAAAGCCAAATAATAAAACTATTTTCATAAGAAACAAAAGAAGTCTTGATCCCGACTCGCACATATTTTTTGGGAACTCCAAACTGGTAGTCGCATGAGGAGAAGAAAAGCGGAAATACTACAAAGTGTAACTGATAATTATAAGTCACCTCAACCGCATTTAGAGATTTGAAACGTCAAATGCTAGAATTTCCTATTTGGTTTTCAAATAGCTATACGAATGAGCAAGTAATGTCTGATCTCGTTGTTGTCATCTTGTTTTCGTCATCAATTATTCGTGAGGTATATGGGCAACTAAATAGCCAGAAATAGGCCGTTTGAGTATTTGCATAAACCAGGCGTTCTTCACTAGAAGCTCATCGCTGGTATCCCACATCGAATGACTGTTTTTTGACTTAATTCGCTAGTGTTTTTATTTCTTAGCATATGCGACTAAAAGTGCCGTAATTCCATTTTTATTCCGCTAAAAAATCAAATTTTCAGCACCATAAAACGTGAATTTTACGTTAACTGGTTGCTGCGTTAAGTTTCGCTTCTTAAAGGCTGCATGCAAAAATTACGTTCATTTCACAAAATTAGCAGTCGTTTGTGCCTCGGCAGAGCTGGTGAGAGGCGTATGTCTATCGCTGAGATGGAGGTCATATTCCAGTTTTGAATTATAAGTTTACAATGCAAAGCTTTGTGTAGCGTTATTGTAGGAATAGACAGCTTGTGCTTTTGTTAAATTTTACAGCGCGCTGAAATAGTAATTTCCGAGTGAAAATGGGTGAATAGATTTATCGCAACAAAGAAAAAATAATTGAGGTTAGAAGCACTTCAATGCAGTTGTTACAACCTGTGACAAATATGGACAGCTTAAAAAATCGATAACTCCTACTGTAGAAGAGATGTGAGAGCCTTAGGCGTTATGAGCTCCTAATGAAACGTAACTGAATCTTTAAAAGTTGTGTGAGTGACTCGAAGGCCACATACTTTTTGGCCACCATTCAGTGAAATGGTGCTTTATTTACTTTACATATGTTTGTTTTTTGTTTTTTCGAACAGCACCTTGCCCAGACCCCGGAGTCCCTTATCAAGCGACGAGAATTGGACACGACTTTCGTCATGAGCGCACAGTTAGGTTTACTTGTCCCACCAATTATCGCTTGGAAGGTATTGACGAGATAACGTGTTCAAACGGAAGATGGAGCGGTAGAGCACCTCTTTGCAAAGGTGAGAGTTTGGACCATAGAAGTATCGACGCATTTCTCCAGGATTTCAAGAAAACCATGAATTTTATGAGAGATTTATTTTACAATTACACAATTACGGCAAAAGTAAACCGACTTAAATTGTAGTTACAACGACTGTGAGAGATAATGCGAGGGAAAGGCACATCATATATGTAAAAGTATTAACTGTATCGCAAAACATGCGTTAGAAGTGCAATTTTAGTGCAAAGCCAATCGGGCATAGTTTTAATTTGCAAATCGATCACACTCCCTATGCCTTTATAGGGTATTACACGCCTTGAAAGAACCCAAACTATTGTACACCATTTTGATCTTGTCAAGGCCCATGTCATTCCAAACGCCATGAGTACTAGGATGATATATACCCGATCACGAAGAGTCATGATACCAGTTTCGTGTCCAATGGACTTACCTGTTTTATTTTCTTAAAAGAATCCTCATAAATTGATTGATCTTGTCCAACCTCATGGACTATATAGCTAACATTGGATATTGGATATGTAAGATATATAGCCAACATTGGTGATGTATTGCTAAGAGTGGATAGCTAACATTGGATATAGATTGGATATATAGCTAACATTAGATATTATCAAGTGAAGATTTGTTCCACCTAAAATGTGTTGGAACGAAAACTGACAAGTAAACTTATGTAGATTACTCTCACAGAATGAGTCTGACAAATATAGTCTAACGTCTCCACAACGGCCACCTTGTGAGAGAAGAAAATGGCTGCTGTGGAGCGGTGGCAGCTGAGGGGAGGTAGGGATGTCATATGACACCGTTCCCGCTTGGTTCTTTCTGTGGTATGTTCATGCTTACTGTACCATACAAATAAAGCTAAGCAATCAAATGTAACTTTGTGTCGAAAGACAAAATGTCAAGAAAACAAGACGATCGAGGTACACAATGTTTGCTGCATGTATTGAAGCATATTGCAGCATAAAACCGCAACAACATTATCAATGCGATAATAAAATATATAACAAAACGTCAGGTTCGCATGGCAAATGTTGATAAGTGGTACATCATATGGATAATATGAAAGACGATGTGAACGAATTATTATTATTTTTTTTTTATTCTTGAGTGAGCGTTTATGGTTGTCTTCGACATGACCCTGATAAAGAAGTAAATAGGTCGCTCGGTCAAGCACCGTTAGCTGTCTGTTTTGCCATCCAACAAGCCAAATTGTCAAGCCCTTAAGCTTGGTTTTCACCAACGACGCAAGCACATACGCCAACACAAGCACAAGCATAACAGTTCTCATTTCACCGTGAAAATGGCCTCGGCGTAAGCATCAATCAATCAATCAATCAAGTCGAGCCTCTTCGGGAACCATAAATGGTGGCTTGCCACAACGACCTATCCAGCATGAGTGTTCGAATTTCCCTTGTTGACTGCAGGCCAGTGTCACGCTTCACGGTCAAGTACAAGTACAAGCATAAACATCAAAATTTGCCTTTCCTTGTGCTTGCGCTCGTGCTTGTGTTCGCTCCATGCCCTTCGAAAACGAAACACACTATTATCATAGATAGATAGATAGATAGATAGATAGATAGATAGATAGATAGATAGATAGATAGATAGATAGATAGTTTATTGCAGCATTTTACAAGGCAGTCACCAGAATGAATTGCGTAAAAATTTACATAATAATCGATATGATTTATTTACATGTTAAAAAAATAAAAATGAAAATAAAAAATAAAAAATAAATTATCATTAAAACTATTTCTAGCTAAATACCAAAATATTGCAATCTAAATAATGGTCATCGCTGGAAAGAAAGTGTTCTTAAAACGATTTGTACGAGCCTTAAAATTCTTAAAAGGCCGCGGCTTCCTAAGACTGTACGAAGACAAATTCTTCTCCGGAAGAAAGTGGTGAAGTTTATGCTCTTTATCTAGCTTAATAGAGGTGAAGAGTTTCTCTCATAAGGAAATTTACTACGCCTGGGTCATGTTTGGCCAATTAAAGCCGTCTTTCCAGATTCCCCGCGTCTGGGAATTCGCGTTTTTATGCCTGTGATTATGCTTAATTAAGTAGATGTTTGTTTTCACTTAGCATATTAAGCTAATGATGCTTGCGCTTGTGCGTGCGTCGCTAGTGAAAACCAGGCTTTTGAAGATGCCTTTCGTTGTGTTTGTTGTTTGACTAAAAAAGAGTTCCTGTACCCCCAAGCATTATCATACAATAGCGGCAGCCGTAACTCGTCAAAAAATCATATCCAATTGGCGGCGCCCATAGACCTTATTCGTAAATGGTACCTGTTTTATTATTATTTTTCTAATGTGCAAATTAGCCTACCAAACCTCATTTTAGAGCACTAATTTCTTCCAGTTCACTCTATGGTATCGAGACTTCGTAAGCTAATTTGCTCTTGGTCAAAATAATTCAAAATAGACCGAGTCCGATGTATCAATATTCAGGCATGGCTACGAGGCTTTATGGTCAAATTTTACGGCTCAGTTCTGTTTTCTTTGTCTCACCAGTGTCAAGGGAGAGTTCGAAACAAAATAATATTTAAATTTAACCAGAAAGCCTCGTAGCCATGTGAGAATATTGATATATCGAACTTAGCCAATTGACCGCCATTTGTGAATAAGGCTTATGAACATAGCCGATGACTATTTTGAAATAAATACTTTGTTTTGGAACAAAATGCCACATATCATTGCTTCAAATAGTTTATTGCTAATTTAATTATGAGAATGGAGATTTCCTTGACCACTTGAAATGGTTACAGCCGTCGATTAAAAGGAGTTAAAATGAGTTGCTTTTTCCTTCAACTGTAGGGAAGATATCGTTGACGTCACCTATTGTCATTAATGTGGCAACCAGGGCCACATTGGTTGTCGAAACAAAGGATCTTTTGTTCCTGTGGCCGGGTCCTGTGGTTGGCACATTTGAATAACAAAAGCAACGATTGTAAACATATATCTCCCTCATATCATAGGCTTCTGTTCAGCGGCACGCGCTTACAGGAGACTTCGTAGCGACCAAACCTAACTTCGAAAGTATCTCGCTAGTTTATCCAACGAGCGCCTTCCACTTTTGCAGAAGAAGAAAAATAATGACCATAATTCCTGCGAACGACTATTTCAGTTGATAGGGACTATTCATACAACCGTAAATGTTTACGGCTTTAGATAAACGAGTACCGGATATGGGTGGGTGTCTTTGCATAAAGGTTGGCCAATTGTCGCATTACAATTCCCATTATATCGGAGATTAAATATTACATGTCATCCTTTTGTTTAAAAAAAATCACTTGATTTTCTGAACTATTAGGCCATTTCCGAGTCCATGTCTGCCTCCTCTTCAAAGCGAGTTTAAGTGCAAAGTATTTGTGATGGTAATTAGTTCTACTTTACATATGAATGAAAATTAATTTTTATAAGAAAAGTTCGCACTTAGACTCGCTTTGAAAAGGGGGAAGACTTAACCTCGGAAATGACTTGAAACGATTTGAGGAGTTATATTCATTGAAAGTGTCAATCAAACCAGCAATCCAAATATCAAAGGAGCGATGGCTCAATAAAACAATGTGTGGTGTTGTGATCGATGTTTTCTTCCTCAGCACCATGTGAAGACCTGGCTAAACCAGCCAATGGTTGGAAATGGGGAGGTTTTAGGCATGGCAGCAAAGTGACATTTCGCTGTTACAGTGGATATCAAAAGATCGGGACTGACTTTACCACGTGTAACGATGGTACTTGGACGAATGATGCCCCTGTCTGTAAAGGTAAAATAAATAGAGGATATTGCATGGTCACGCGAAGATACGAAATTTCTCTTCGAGTATCGAAAAATATTTCAACACCAATGAAATACCAAAACATTTCACTTTAATATTTTTTGGAATCCTCACGTAGAACAACAGAGCAATTTATTATGAAAATAGGGAATTTCTAAAAGGGGGAAATACTAAAATAAGGAATCTTGAAAAGGGAGAATTACTAAAATAAGGAATCTTGAAAAGGGAGAATTACTAAAATAAGGAATCTCTAAAAGGGGGCATTACTAAAATAATGACAACGGTGAATCTGTAAAAGGGGAAATCTCTGAAAAAGGGAATTACTAAAATAGGGAATTTCTAAAAGGGGAAATCTCTAACATCTCTTCAACTCCGAAGAAAGTGTGACAGTCATCAATCACCGGGCATGAAATTAATGGCTTTCAGGTAGCGCTGCGTCAAAACGCTAGCAAATCTACCAGAAGCTGGCAATACACGGTCAACTTCTTACTGCGGTCGCAGGTCTCACATACAGCATATTTATTTATGTATCTATCAAACGACGCAACAGTGAAGGTTGTGATTATCAATCGGCTCGCTTCTGTCGCCTTTTTTTTTGGCGTTCTTTCTCCATGGCTAGCCGTAAAGTGAAAGAAGAGCCTTTACGGAGGACAAAGTGTTCTCAGGCTAACATCGGTGCCGATTTCGCTTCAAATTGCAAGAAATTCAGTGTCGACAAAAAACGTATTTATTAGGTTACTGAAGGACGCAGCGTCCCTTAACGTTTCAATGGATTCGTATCAAGCGGTCTTCGAGAGCTAACAGATCGGCCTTGCAAATTAGCAATTTATAATTCTCTGCAACGAACAGCGTTCCCCTTTTTGTGGTGTTAAACTAGTCATTTTGCCTCCACTACTCAACCGGACACTCAAGCTAGGTGATATATGGGCGCGTTGGCCAGCCAAGCCACCGTGAAAATTATTAAGCATTGGAATACATAGGTACAAAAATATTAATACATCAATTCTAAGAGAAACAGAAAAGCAATGCACTAGAGCCAGACACGAAAACCCCTAAAAAAGCAGCAGGTGGAAAAAATCGGGGAACGTGTACCCCGGCCCGACCAAGGCAGTCGTGCGAGCCTCGGGGTTGTGGGGAATTGTAATTGAAAGACACTACTTACAATGTAAATGAACCCTATCATATACCGCTTAACGAAGGCATTAAACACTAATTCAGCTCGAAAGGACAAAAAACGAAACAGGACTTGGGCACGCGGCGAAGGCTGACCGTAGAATGCTTCACTCGCTAAACGATCGCCAAATACAAACCACGATCACATGGTACTTTAAGCGCCTGCCTCTCACAACCAGGCCTCTACTACGTGACGGCAAAATATCAATTTATGCTAATCAGGATTATCACAAATTACATGATTTTTACACCCACGACGGCAGGCATCTTATGTGGTAGAGCAACAAATAAATTAATCAGCTGTCTGCAAATAGAAATTGTTTGAAAACGTGATGATATTTACTTTTCTCGGACGCATGCAAAAAGCTCCATCGTGGCAATGGCCCGACTCATGCAAGAGTGTTCAATTAAATTCAACAGTAATGAGAATATGAAGAATCCAAACCAGCCTCGTATCAATATAATTCATAATAATTTTAGATATTTATGAATTATATTGATAAATTTTATCTTGTAAATAGTTTAGGAATTTTCTTTTACATTTAGCACGAAGTGCAGGGCTCGCTTATACCATCAAGACTTTGATTTTCTGGCGAAAACAATTCGGTGTAAACACTTCCAAACAGCGTCGAGTTTGACGCGGTTTCGAAGTCATGAAACCGTGTCGATGCGAAAGCACGTTCGAGAAAACGCTGCTGTACTTTGATGGATATGTCACCATTCACTCGCACACAAACGCATAAGAGCTGGATGACCAAAAGCATGACAAAGCAACTAAAGAAATAGTAAATTCTCCCAAAGATGTGCGGGAAAACCATGCAAATATATTTTCATGACAGGCAATGTTTTGTTTTTCTCTCAGCCGAGTTGATGGTAAGTCAACATGGCTGAATTTAAGTTTCCCTAGGCATTTGCCACTAAGAGGAAAAAGCTTGACGGATTTGCTGGTTTGCAAAAGTTTCGGTGGGAAGACCTCGTCGGCCAAGGAGTGATTGGTCAAAGGACCTTTGGAGCGGTGTTTGTTATCAAGCTGAAGAAAAGCCCGCAGAAAATGTTATTGTGAAAAAGCTTTTTAAGTACAGCTTAGGACTATAAGGCAACGCTCATCAAGGAGGAACAACATTTTAATAGCCGGCATTTCTTTGCGAATACTGTACCAGCGATTCAACAATTGCACTGTTAAATCGCATGCTTGTCATTCAAATCAACAGATTCTCCATTTTAGAGATTACCTATTTCAGAGATTTCCCCCTTTAGAGATTTCCCCCTTTAGAGATTCCTCCTTTCAGATATTCCCTATTTGAGAGATTCCCCTTTTAGAGATTTCCTATTTTAGAGATTCCCCGTTCCCCGTTCCCATCGTCCAATTCTTGCATTGCCCGTTCCTCTCTCTAGAACTAGCCATTTCATTTGTGTTTATACAATAAACACGATTTTTATTGTTATACGCGTTAAAAATTATATTTTATATCCTTTTATTTTCGACCTTAATTTAAAGATCACATACTGGTACGCTATGTGTTCATTTCTGCGTTTCGAAAGGTAAATGCGACAGACCAAGAACTCCATATAGAGTAAGATTACGTGGTAACAGCTTTCTCGATGGAGACGAAGTTCAGTTTTCTTGCATTGGAAACCGATACGATTTGTTTGGAAATCAGATAATGAGATGTGTTGGCCGCAAATGGAATTCACGCATACCACAATGTAAAGGTCAGTGCTTTCGACTTCCCTCAAAATGCTTAGCATGTATAGCTGCCGCAGAAGAACAGAAAATATACAGTAACATAGAATTGCGACTGGACTAATTTGCCCGTTGTTAAAATTATTGATTCGAGTATTAGGTCCTTACTTAAGATTGAACACACGAATTTTCCCCTGCCTCAAGAACAAACAAACAAACGCGCGAAAAACGTTTCTAGGTGTAAAGAAACTATCAACCCTTTTTTTTCTAATCTTAAAATTTTAAAAGTTCAGATTAAATGGATTTCAGTTGCAAATGGGTCTTTGGAACCAATTTCATAAACTGCAAGGATAAACCTATGGTGCATACGCATGGTTTACAGACATGAATTTGTTAATTATCTTGTTTCTGTAGATCTGGTAACAAAGATTACCAATAGAAGACGACGTTTCCAAGTTATCTTGATTTCATTTCAAGTCATTCAAATTACGGTCGTTTACTGAAATAGAAATTACAATTAAGTGTGTGTTTTTCGACAGCCAACGAATCAGCGTGCGCGCAGTAAAAATACACTTAATTTCAATTTGGATTAAAACGACTGTTATTTGTATGACTTGAAAATTAAAATCAGTCAAGTCAAGATGACTTCGAAACGTTGTCTTCTATCGGTAATCTTTGTTACCAAATGCTTTACAATTTTGTTTTCCGAATTTTGTATATGTGCCTCATTTTGGACATTTAAAGCACTGCCTGAAAGATTTCAATGAACTTCACCGAACCAGCCCGACTCAAAAGCCTTCTCTCGTCGCGTCAACCTTGACGACAACTCTAAATTAGCCACTGAAAGTTTACGTCATTATTGCAGCCCGCTGCATTTTTCCTGGAAACCCAGATAACAGCTTTTTATTGAGAGCATTCAGAAACAGGGGCGACATGATTAAACACGGTGAACGGATAACTTATGGCTGTTTGGAAGGATACAGTTTGATTGGAACTGTTACGCGGGAGTGTAATGATGGGCGATGGACAAACGGCAGCCCAGTTTGTAAAGGTAAGTGATGAGTTTCTGGTCCAACTAAATAAGGTTCATTTTTCACCTCAAAACATGTTAACTTCAGTTTAAATTTAACTCGGAAAGGGACTAGGACTTTTTTTTTTTTTTTTTTTTGCGCTTAATCATTTGCACTATCAACACTAACCCTAGCCTACGTGTGGCCCTTCTTTCGCCCCGAAGGGGGAATGGGGGGGGGGGGAGGGAAGGTACGGCTACATGTAGGCTACAATAACTCGTGATCATTCAAACCTCTTTTGTCCATTTTCTAACTTTCCTTTCATCAACTGTCTTTTGTTTGACTTATCCCAAATGCTAGCCTCCTGTCGACCACCAGGGGATATAGAGCATGGACGCAAAATTGGTGACAGTTACAAGCACGGGGAAAGAGTTCGATATCAGTGTGATTTTGGCTACACTCGCGATGGAGAGCAAGAACTGATCTGTCTTGATGGAGCATGGAACTTTGATCGACCGATCTGTAGAGGTAATCGTAAAATGTGCCTGAAGCGTGAACTAAAGGAAGAAAGAAAACTATGCAATGACCAAAAGACAAATTTCGTTTGTCACGAGGTGTTGT
The DNA here is from genome assembly GCF_036669925.1 of Montipora capricornis. Classification (NCBI taxonomy): domain Eukaryota; kingdom Metazoa; phylum Cnidaria; class Anthozoa; order Scleractinia; family Acroporidae; genus Montipora; species Montipora capricornis. Next base: position 44,398,675 of record NC_090884.1, read on the forward strand.
CACGTCTTTAAGGCTTGCGATGGAACATCGTCATCATTATCATCATCCTTATCATCATATCTTTCTTTACCCGACGGATTTTTAGAGTAGCTTGGTATAGTTAATATCTCCGAGCATTTACCCTCCCAACGATGATATACCCACGTAACACAGACCACAACACCGGGAACTCCATGCCCTGCTCTTTGCGAATAGAGTGTGGGTTTTTATCGCCCTGTTGCCAAGCATCCAGTCTAACATTTTGCAAGCCATTTCAGGCTAGCGCTCGCTTACGTACACTTTGATTTGATTCATTGGAAGAGCGCGCTCAGTGGTTAATTTAAAGACTGAAATTTAAAGCACCGTGACAGGTGACCGTGATATTTTTATGGGAAAAAAACTCTTGGAAATTTGTTGCAAATGCGCTTGTTGCTTTTATTATACATTTGTCTGGTTTTTTTTAAGGCTTATCATTGAACTTTTGTCGAGATTTCGTGCTCAGGATAATGTCTGAACAAATTAAAGCAAACTGCAGTTACCAGATTGAGCCTACCGTATGTATTCGTAGAACAAGTTTAATTTAGGCCTTTTCTGTTGGGAAGAATGAAGGAGCAGGAGAATAGGGGGTAAGGACATTTTCGAGCACGTTCGTAAGATTTTGTTTCGGATACAAATTTCAGAGATTTAAAATTTTCGCTATACTTTCGGAAATTATCTTGGAGTTTATCATTGTGTTAAAATAGTTTCTCAACAGAAAGTATTTGCATTTGAGACAAACAGGACTCAGTAATTATTTCATATCTTGTCTAGACATGAGAGAGAAATTACAACTGTTCGTCACATACATCCCCCCCCCCCCCTCCCCCGATATGCAAATACTAAGATTGCATTGTTAAAATTACTAAGACTGCGGACTTTGAACCCTGTACTCTATTTTTGTAGCACCTTGTATCCGTCCAGAAAGGCCAATAAACGGAGGAACGCGAGGAGACAACTTCAGTCACAACGAGATAGTGGTGTTTTTCTGTGATGATGACTATGAGCTTGAGGGTGACTCCCAGATCATATGTAAGGATGGTTCTTGGAGTGGCTCCTCACCCAGCTGTATCGGTACGTTCTCATTTTTTATATACAAAAAATTGAAAAAATATACTAGATTTAGAAAAAATTTGAAAGAACGAAATAAAATAAAATAAAGAACATTCTTCTTTGTACGTTCTTCTCCTTTTTTGCTCTTCGGTCGCAATTTTTGTGTAAGAGCTAGTCGCTGCGGTTGGGAAAATATCATGAAAAATCAATTTTTCCCCGAACTAAGCCATCTAAAAACAATGCTTATATCAAGTGTTGTTTTGAAATAAGGCGATTCTTCTTTGCAAGTGGAGTTTAACAGTTCGATTCCCCTTGATTTAGCTCTCTGTGGCTCAAGTGGTCAGTCTTATAAACAGTACACAAGGGGAGTCAATAAAACACAAAATTCCGTCAAAGAAAATAGTCTTCGATGCAAAACAGAAATTTGATATTTCCCCTACCAGTTACTAATTCATGTTTTAAAAAGCAGTTTCTTTTTCTTAACATAGCTGCTTGTCCCAGTCTTGGTGAACTAACTCATGGAAGACGTTGGGGTGATGATTTTAAAGATGGTGAAACGGTGACATTTGGGTGCAATAAGGGTTATGACCTATTTGGCACCGAGACTATTCAGTGCAATGGTGGCTCTTGGAATGGAAGCATTCCTGAATGTAAAGGTACTTCGTAAAATGTTCACGAAATTATTGATATTGCCATGCGTCGTCCGATTTGCGTGTAATAGTTTACAAATGACTTCAAAACGACAATATCGAGAGCGAGTTTATCACCACCAAAACAGACGAATGGAAACCGTGAAAAGTCTTTCCATCTTTCGAAAACCAAATACTCTGCGTGTCCGATTTCGCCGCGCTCGACGATATCTTAACTAGTTTTTTCTCAGTACCAAGCCATTTTTGTTGAAATAAGTTCCTTGTACTTTTGTGTTTGCTCGCGACTTCTCCAAAACCTTTGCTGCATCGACTTTCCTCTAGTCTGAGAACAACCTCGTTCCCAGGGTCTCTCTTCTCTGCCTCCTTTCTCAACGACAAAGGAGGGAGAGAAGAGTTACCCCGGTAACGAGGTTGGTCTTTTTCAGTATTTCCTTAACTTCCCTCCATTATGAAACCAGAGGGAAAAGATGCTGACCACGTTATCTTTTAATTTATTATTTTTTTTATTGCTCTTCTCTCTTTGCCAAATCCTTGATCATAATACTTCTCTCGTTTATCTGACGTCGTAGTGGCCAACTTAAAAGCATTGTTCCTTTGAGGACTACGCAATGTCAAATAAGGAACCTTCTAAATTGCATATTTTTATCCTTGCCAGTTGATTATGCTTTATTCAATTTGTAAAATAGTGTAAATAGTGCGAACTCGTAGGTGGTGAGCAAGAACTATTTAAAATTCCACATTATCATACAAATCAGTTAAGTTTTCTTCGAGTGAAATTTGTTGACATAATATAATGTCATTCCATTCCGTTGTCAATAGTGTGTAAGTTCTTTAACGTGCCATAGAATTTAATGAAGAGGGATGGTTTGTGATACAGCAACTAGGGTTTATCGTCCTTATCCAAAAATTATTTCCAATTGCAGATTGAATTACGAAAACGGCATTTTCTACTTAGTTATTTTAATACACCGATTCTACCTCGGTTTGCACTCACGGCCTCTCGCTGGATAGTCAAGATGCTCAACCAAGTGAGCCAATTGCATTTCACTGCTAAGCCGAATTGTGTATTTTCTCAGAGGGGCATAAAACTATAACGGGATAATGCTCTTTCATGCTTTTGTGAATTCAATATATGGCCAGACCTTAAAACACCCTCTCAATATTTAAGTATGGAAGCCTTTCAGGTAAATTATACTTTATAGCTTGGTCTTGTGAACGTATGCCTCGTTCACACCAATCCTTATCCATGTTTTGAAGATGTTTAATTAATGGATGGATACTGATTTTTGTCGACTGCAAATTTAGCACAGAACAAAGCGTGTATTGCATGAAACTCACCTGAATCTCATGTAAAAGCGATTCCTACGTTTCCCACCATTTCTCTGTGACTGATTTTCATTTTGTTAAACCCAGGTTAACTCAACATGCCTTGTTGGTGTGAATGGGTATTATTCTTGTAATTGTACACCAAAGAAAAAGTTAATTATACAGTGAGGTTGCCAGGTTTGAATTGTGATAGTATTTCAATCGCCCTGTTTTTAAGATTGTTTCAAGTTTCTTTTTGTCCAAAAGAAATCACTGTCCATTTCAGGGCATCTTTATTTCATTCAAAAAAATTAGAACCTTATTTAACCGAGAACATCAATACTTAACAGCAAATTGTTTCTAATAGGTCAGTGCGTCTTCACGGGCGACCCTCTTAAAGCTTTTATGCTTGATCAAATCATCCAAGAAGGTACACATCTGAAGCACGGAAGCATTGTAGAGTTGGCTTGTGAGGGATCTCTTGAATTAACTGGACCTGCAGCTGTTTACTGCAATGACGGACAATGGAATTCAAGTTTGCCTGCATGTAAAGGTTTGCATTTCAGTTGGGTAATCTTCAGTCCCATTCTCTTACCTGAAGAACCGACTTTTGATGCCGTGAATACAATAAGAGGGTGTGGATGGAATTAGCTAAAGGCCAATACATATTAATGTGATATATATGATAAGGGAGGATTACTAAAAATTATTTGTTGAGTTGGATAAACATTAAGTGTCTGAACTAGCACCGAAAGACATCAGGCAGAAATAGGCCATTTTACATGTCTGAGTTTAGTGTACAGGCTTAACAGGCTCCCAGGCGGAGGTGATCTTGTCGTGATACAGACCTCGTTGTTTTTACCCCGGCAAAACATCTTGTTTTCAAAAGAACAGTATTTCATCGCAAGGCCAGGTAGCTAAGCAAATATTGTCAAATGGCCTGTTACTTTTGTGGCTAAGAGAAACAACGTAAACTGTTTTGAAGGGTTGCTCTGCTATAAAAAACAGTAACGAGGTTTGTCTTGACTTTGCGTACTAAAAACGTAATTTTTTTTGGCACACAATTGGAACTACGAGTGACATTTACTGTTGTCATTGCGATCGGTGTTTCATATATTTACCTCTCGCGATGATTTAACTAGCACTTTCGCCCATAGACATAGTGTATCTTCTATCAAAAGACCAATGATGTTTAATTTTCGCTCCATTTCTGTTTCATTTAGCTGCTTGTAAAAATCCTGGGCCCATCACACATGGAAAAAAAGATGGAAACGACTTTTCACATGGCAAGCATGTCAAATATAAATGTGATGGTAATTACAGTTTGGAGGGAAATCATCAACTGACATGTCATGACGGTCAGTGGAATTCAGATCCACCCTTGTGCAAAGGTAAATTATCACTCAACAGAGAAACGGAGAAAAAGCCCTTAAACAAAATTAAGATATCAAAAAGCCCCAGAATTTTTTTCTTCTAATATAGGAGCTCATAAGTTTACAATATCAGTTTTTAAGGTTAACGCACTGTCGCCCTTATTTTTTGAGGCCAAAAAAGGGCCTGCACTGTTGTCCCTAAACCCCAGTAATCGTTATCAGAGAGTCAAACTTGCGGAGGGATGCATGTCAAAATGGGGCTTAGTGCGCTCCGGGGTCGCTCAGGGCACTAAATTAGGTTTTTGGCTGTTAATTATTATGATCAACGAGCTAGCAATTCATGACGCCCTTCTATGGAAATATGTAAATGACACGACCTCGTCAGAGGTAGTCGCAAAGGGTTCTTGTTAGAAATTCTCAGCTGAAAGTGGATAGCGTGGAAAACTGGTCTAGACAAAAGATATTTCAACTAAGCACTGACAAGTCTAAAGAACTGCGGAGCTTTGCTACGAATCAAGCCGAAATACCCACTTGGAGGTAAACGAAACCCATCTTGGAACTTGTATGTGTCTGAAGTTGTAAAGAAAGCAGCTAAACGCCTCTACTTTCTTACACAGCTTAAGTGCACTAGCGGTATGTGATTACGCCGCTCCGATTTTCCATTCATCACTACCAAAGTACTTAATAGATCACCTGAAGCGCGTTCAAAAGTGGGCTTTTTCCAAAACAATTCCCGGCCAGCCTTACTTGTGCCGATGTTTTATCTTTCGGCGTTTAACGACAAAGAGTCTATGGTAGATCATTATGAGCGCTTATGCCAGTTTCTTTTCAACTCATTCTTGGAAAACAAAGTCCATCGTCTGCATAAGTTATTGCCAACCGCTTACAACACAAATTAATCCCTTAGGTACCGCCGAGCTTTTGATGTCAAGTTAAAAACAAAAAGTGCCAAGAATTGCTTTGTCACCTTTTAATGCCACCGATTAAATAACCGTCCATTAGTACTTAAGCTTCTCTTTTTCCTAACATCCAACAACTTAAATAGATTTTATATTTTAGATTTTATTATTTAATATTACAATATTACATACATATATGTATTATGAGTTTTAAGTGTTAGAAGTATTTCTTATAAGTATTGTAAAATTATTCATTATTGTAGCCATATATATATAAACACAGTATCTATCTAACCGATATCTATTGGCTCTCTGTTCTCAGCGTCCTGTCCCATTTTGCAAGTTCCTTCAAACGGTAAAGCAAATAGCACCGAGACTAAACATGGCACGTTAGTCTCGTTTTCGTGTGATGATGGATTCAAACTTCAAGGTTTAACGCATTTAACGTGCGTTGATGGAAATTGGACAGACACAACTCCTATTTGCACAGGTCTGACGATCTCCTAAAATCATCATCACGTCATTGCTTTTGAAAAGCAATGACGATCATGATGATTTTAGTCTCTTGTTCTATGTTTTTTGAACTGATATCGACATAATTATCCACGAACTGTATATCGTCATCAGTCGCATAAAATAACGAGTATCCAGAGTTTTCCAAAGTACGCTTTGAGCTTTTAGGTCATCAGAGAGAATTTCGTGGATATTCAACATGTTTGAACATAGCCAGAGTACGGAAAACGCGTACTCGTAGTCGCTCTCGTCTTCCGATCTAAAGGTTCCTAATATCAGCATCAGTATCGTCATCACTGGCTTGTCGTGTTAGTATAGATTACTGCATGGTTAGTGAGTGCGTACGATTTTTATTCAGGAGTTGTGAAGGATCGTGTAAATGAACGAGTGAGCGGAGCGAACGAGTGAGTTTAACGATCCTTCACAACGAATGAGTAATAAAAATCGTACAAACGAGCCAACCATGAAGTAATTTAATTGTTCATTATATAAGTACAGGGATCAGAAAATTAACGAGGTAAGTGTTAATCGAGAGGCTGTCACACCACCAATCGTGAACAAAAGCCCCAAACAGATAGCAAAATATTTTTGAAATAAAAGAAATCTTTACCTTCCATACCTCGCTTGAGCACTTTTAAAACTTTTTAAGATCTTCTGAAGTATTTTGTGGAGAAAAGTAAGCAATAAAAGATCAAAAACTTTGAAAACCATACACCAGTTGGCGCCATGTTGACAAATTTTACTCCCGCTGTCGATGAACAGGCCACTCGCGCCAAAGTTCAACACAATATTAGCCAATCAAAAGGTTGATACGACAATTTTTCACTAGTGAGAAAAATCCTCCGACCAATCAAAAGGCCGATACGACAACTTTTCACTTGTGAAAACCGTCATCGTATGTCATTTTTATTTCATCAAGGAAATGTACGTAATTCTCAATACTTATGTGGATAGTAATTATCAACGATATCGTTATGTCTCTAATAATTTCCTAGACGGGAATTAAGTCAAACAGTGAATTTGTTTTAGTTTGTAGAAACCCACTTGGTATGGAAAACTCTCTCATCAGCGATTCAAGGATCACGTCACCTGATTCCCGTAGTTCGCCCAATCATGCAAGGCTTAACGGCAAATTCTCTTGGTGTGCAACAGAGCAAACCTATTTACAAATTGACCTCGGTAAACATTACAAACTGACAGCTGTAGCAACACAGGGAGGGCAGTCCTACAACGGTGTCATCAGTTGGGTACAAAGATACAAAATCAGCTTCTTTGCTGGCCCCAGAACGGAAATTTACTACAGTGAATCTGAAACACCAGAGGTAAAAATTTAGGCTTCGAATAAAACTGAAAAGTTTTGGAATTGAGTCACTAGATTTTTTGGAGTATCTTCTTATTCAGTTACACACATGTATTGCATGAAATATATTTGTGTTCCAACTCAGAGGTGATAACGTACAAACGTCAATCATGGAGCCTTTGTAACTTAGTTTCATTTAGACAGTTGCGCGCATTGAAACAATTGTATCAATTCAAAATTATTTCGATTATTCGCGTGCAGTGTTCCCCTCCCAGGTACATTTCACTGAAGCAAAAGTGGTCCGTGTCATAGACCGTATTCGTAAATAGCGGCCAAGAAATTATTAATATGTCTTTGAACTAATCATCCTCACTACCCTCGTTAGCACGAACAAATTCAAAAGAATTTCAAGTTTGCTCCAAAGTGAGGCTAGTGAGGATGATTAGTACAAAGACAAGAGAATAATTTCTTGGCCACCATTTATGAATACAGGCGATTTTGAAACTAGTGTTTGAACGATCATGTACATGAGACGAATTTAATTAGGGTAGAGGAAGAGGACTGCCGCAGATGATCAGTGATATCTTCCCAATCCCTTTAGCCGTTGTTTTAAACTGGGGCTAGATCTCGAAAACCATTTGGCCTCTACTGAGACAAAACAAAGTCAACTTTGAGATCCATTACTGTAAACATTTTTTTTTATTTTAAACATTACACTTTTAATTGCACAGAAGGTTAAAAAGTTTCATCAATCTAGTCTTTGCTTGATTTTTTTTCATTTTTTACTTCTTATTAGGCTATTGAAGGGAACCAAGACAACTCCTCAATTAAAACATACGTCTTAAAAGAACCGTTTGTAACCAAAGTTGTAAGGATTTACCCCAGCTTTGATTTGACACCCGTCTGCTTGCGAATGGAATTATATGGCTGCGAACCAAAGCCTGGTAATGTTATCCTCTTCTTTTTCTCTGGTTTTCACGGAAGGAACTGGAAACTCATTCGTTGAATCTGCGTGCAAATTTTATGAACTGAAACAACTAGCTGCGTAACACTGTACTATTTGCCTAAAATAGGTTTTTGGAAATGTGAGGATTGCATTACTTTATGATCGCATTCCCGTCGGAAAAACAAATAGATTTTACCTGCGCTTAAAAACATTTGTCAAGTATTTTACCCAAACTACCCGTTTGGCTCTCTCTGTCGTTTCTTGTTTAGCTTTGGCTCCCTCTACTATTTTAACCTTTTATTGCTTGCATTTAAATTAAGCTGAATGTATGTGGCTTATGCCTAATAATTGTTTTGTTTTATTCAGATTGCATTCATGTTGGATCAGTAGTTTGGGGATTATGGGAGCGCAATTTAGCACTTTCCATGTTACACTACTACCTGGCCTACATCACCAAGCTGAACGCCACTCACGTGGATTTTGTCCTGGATTATTATGTGGACAAGGCCCTGACTCGCAGTTACAATAGAACGGAGCCAGTGCTTGTTATTGATAAAATACCGGAAATGAAGGACATTTCAGTTGGTTCACGAGTCATAGGTGTTCACAGGGAGACACACAAGGAGTGGTACCAAACTGGAACCGTAACTTCGATTCCAGATTCTAGATATGTATCAGTCAGATTTGATCGTGGCGTAACACGAAGATGGATACCTTTAGATGAACTTCGCTTATTACGACGACCACGCTTTTGTACAAATGGGGCTTAAATCGCCCTTTGTTAATCATCGAACAAAAAGATGGTAATTTCAAATAAACAAGTGATTATTCTGTTTCCGCACCTCAAGTCCAAGCCATTAATTAAATTTATTTTCTACTTTGGTTTGAAAGCTCTAACGATTCAGAGGTAGAGAAAACTATACGACATATCTTCACGGTAGAAAAACATATGTTTCGTGTTTCGCATTTTCAAATTGTAGGAAGAAAATGGAAAATGAAAGTTTAAAAGTTCCCGTTTTGTAGAATATTATTATTTGAGAATGGTGTGTAAGAATAATTGTTAATAAAAAAGGGGAGCTCAAACTAAACATTTTTTAGTGGACAGGTCGTTCCGATCGACTGACCTTTATAGTGTTGTCCCTATTGGATGTGGGGAGGGGGACTGAAATAGTGCTGTACATGTCCCCTAATCCGGGGCCACTTTCTCTCTTTAGGAGGGGACTTTCTTAACCGGACTTCAAGTGCCTCCCTTTAATTTGACGATGTTTGAACATGTTTTTTCCTGGCGATAACTTTAAAATTTGTTTTGCTGGAAGTCGCTGATATCCTTTGAGCTTACATCGTTCATGAATGGTTGACGATAGTTCACTTTACAGTTGTGTGCTTAGTTACCTGGTCTATGAATGAAATTGAGGCTGGAATTGGCCTTGTTTTATAGAAACCTCACTGCTTTTCTTATGTAAATTTTTACTGATTAAAATGACAACAACATCCATGGATCATTAACATAAGAAAAGGGGGGAGGTCTGTATCATAACAAGGTCAACATTAGACTCACCTTCATTTAAGGGCCGGGTAACTAAGCATACAACTGTAAAGAGGTCTATTCTTCGAAAGATATTATTACAATTGATTCTAGTTTCTAATGAACGAGAAGTTCTGTCAACAAATTTATCACATTGTTCACAACGGATGCATGAAATGCAATGAATGGAATTTGAGAGAGTGTATGTTCTCTTTTCGTTTCCATTTTTTACGGACTCTTTCGTGCCAGTATTGTTATTCGGTATTGTTGGCATCTAGTCTGGAATGTTTGTGGATTTCATAGTTTGTAAGGCAAGCCAAATTTGTTTACTCCCTCTGTCGTCCTCATCAGAAATGGGTTTATCAACTGGGTTGATATGGTAAATTGACCACCGTAGAGAAATTTGAAATCTGACGTTTCGAGCGTTGTCTACCTTCAGTTACGTTCGCAGTGCTGTCCGTCGATCAATTTCTTCGGTACGGTGTGGAACGGTCTTGACAACAGCGTCAGGGAAACCACGTTTCTCAAAGAACCGGCACATTTCCTCTGATTTGTCGGGGATATCTGAATCATCACTGCATAATATAAACGTCGAAGGTTATAAGGAATTGAGAATACGGGATGAAGTTCTTTGACGTGTGAATTGTTAGGGTAAGCATTCACACTCACTTTTCACCATCACAATCTTGTAACCAAAAACATCATTTCTATGAACTTCAGATTACTCCAAAATGACGACGAAACGAGTAAAATCTTTTCGCAGCATCTACTCTTTTCATTCAAACACGATTAAAACATAGACAACTTTCTGGTTATAAGCAAACTAAAACCTGATAACTAACCGTGCACTTTTAAATGCGCGCGCACTCGAAGTAAAACTTGTCCCAGCCGTCATCCACAATGCGGAAAAAAAAAATTAAGATCTAAGCGATCTCTTAAATCGTTGACTGCTTCACGTGAACCTCTGCAAATGCTATCTATTGCTTGACATGCACATTATGCAAAAAGATATATATCAGCGAAACATGGAGGAGACTGGGAGACTGCTTTCGCGAACATCCGCGAGTGGTGGTAAAGCAGCCTTTTTTCTACACCAACACGGAAAGCAAAGTTTAAAAGATGCCGAACAGATACCGCTCCCTCATGATCACTCCCCACGAAATTACCCAATTCTCGTAACCAGAAGCTCATGACCTTGACGCGTTGAACTCTGGTTCAGAGCTTTACAAATTTCCTTATTTGAATGTAACGAGGCTCGTGCATTTTCCCGCGAGAGCAGCATCGATCCTATTTCTGTCCATATTTGTTCCAAGGAAAAGAGTTGCAAGTTACACACTTCAAGGTCATCTGCTTCTGTTGTAACCCAACTCTTGTAATCCACGTTGCCATACCCCCACCAACAGCGTAATTCCATCTTTAACTATATACGAAACGCTAAAAACCTTAATTCCAATCTCTGATTCGTTCTGAGGAAGGCTGATGCTCATTGCTGTGACTTTAAGATCTTCAGTTCTCATGGCCCGCTCCCGTCTGACCTTGTAGCTCACTCGGTAGAGCAGCGGTAATGTAACCCGAAGGTCGTGGGTTCAATTCCCACCCTGGTCAGAGATTTTCTCTGTTCTTGTGTGGGCCCATTCATTCTCATTAGTAAGGCTAACGCTCACATAGTTCATATTGGGTAGAAACCTAGCACTTCACATTACACTCTTATCAGTTAAGTCTGATGCTCGAAACGTCAGCTTTCAAATTTCTCTACATTGTTCAATTCACCATATCAACCCAGTTGATAAAGTCATTTCTGTGTTTCACTTTCCCACCGACAGCAGCACCACAGTTTCTTTTGAGACTAAAGTCCTGCGTCCTTTTCAGGAATGAGGTTCTCAGATCGAAACTCAGCGTTTTGTGTTGCAGAGGGTGGTCCCAAAGGTAAGTCATTTCATTGACCTGTGTGAGTCGGCTATCACCTAGTCAGTGCCACTTTTCCAGTTCCTCTTTCCACATTTTGACGTCATCTGCGATCTAGTACTGAACAGATGCACGAAAATATTAACATGGGGATGATGTAGCAGCTCTCGTAACGTAAAATGTGATTGGCTCGCTACCCTAGCCAAAAACAGAAGACTAAGCAACTGAAACAATGACTTAGACTTAAAAACAATAGAAGCTGCTTACAATACCAAACAATAGCAGGCTACGAGAACTGCTACACTACGAGGTCACATTTGTCCTAATGTGACCCAGTATATCACATCCGTGGTGAACAATTTGTTGGTGTAGAGAACTGGAGAAAAGAACTTGAGACTGGAGTGAATTCGGTAAATTCCAGCGAAACAGAATGAATCGTTATTACGAAAGAAATTGACATTCAAGCCTCATCTAACGGACTTGGAGCCACGAAAAGTGAGGGATTTAGAGGTTACCAAAGTTCTTTTCAATAATTAAATACAGTGACTTTATGACTTAGAATGAGCTGATTTTTGTTTTCTCGAGACCATGATGGACTGCTATAAACCTTCTTAACTTTAATATTTTTAAGCTAATAAAGTTCGATTGAGCCGAATGAAATATTCCAAGTTTTAAACTTTTCAAAAACAATTTCTTTGTTTGAAAACAGATTGGAGGTAACCCGTATAGGTTGGGTATCCCTTGTCTACATATAATCTCTCATTGTAATTTGATCATGTTAGCATGGAAAGTGGAGTGACCCGTGCACCTTTCCGGCTTTGTCAGTCTGTGGGGTAGTGTAGCCCTGTCAGCCAAGGTCGCCTTTTGCCATAACGTCTTAAGGTTACATCTCTACGGATAGTTAACTGCCTCTGCATCATAAGAAGTGACAACAAAAGCAACGGCACTGAAACATAGCGGAATGAGCACCTGCATTTGCTTTTCTAGCTAGCTGTAAATTACTTGGATGTTTAAAAGCGACGAAAACCCCTAAAATTGCATCGCACAGAGCAGTACGTGTTCCTAGTTGGGACTTACGTCTCTTTCCGGCCCTGCTCGCGCTAATGCGTACGGCCCTCATACAGGGATTTTCCCAATAGCTTTGCAATAAAAGCGCGCGCGGGGCCGTACGGGCCATATGATAAAGAAGAATATTACGGCGGTTGCGATTTGCTCGGCAATAAAGTTTGAAAGCTAATAATTCATTAAGGACAAAGTGTCAACTGAGTTCTGTGTTATCTTTTTTTGGTCATTCCGAGCTGTTTTACGCCTCATTTTGCGAGATCTTTTCGCGACAAGGCAGGCAACACCGAGCCGCAGGCCCTTGACCTCGTCTTGTTGAAGCTGGAACTGACGCTAAACCAGTCAGTGGTAGATTCGAATAGACTCAAATGCTTCGAATCCCTTTGATCTGGTTTCTTGCACCGATAATTTTGAGAAAGCTTTAGTATGGGTTTGAGGATCGCCTTTCTCGGTGAACTTTCAAAAGATGAAGCTTAGATTTGGCTAAGGTATGGGGACATCCCTAATTGGTCGGATGTAAGTGTTTTTTAGGTGGGAATCTGACGGGGTTTGGCGTCAGCTCCAGCTAGAACAAGACGAGGTCAATTTTTTTTACTCTCTAACCGGCGGTCGAGAAAAGACTTCACAAAATGACGCCTAAAGCAGCTCCGAATGACCAAAGAAACATAACACAGGACTCAGTTGACACTTTGTTTGAACTTTCATTGAACAAGACGCCTATAATGGCGTATCCGTGGGATGCATAAACAGTTAACACGACTTGTCCAGTTACAGTTAACTACAACTACGGGTAAAATTCGAAAAATGACGAGAGTTTACCAGGAAGATGAATCTGTAATTTAACTAGCAGGTATTTGTTGTAAAAACAGAAATAGAGGTATTTCTTATTATTAATGCTACTAAATTTGCAAATGGAAACAATCAGCACAGCAATACCATCAGAATTTACTTTTGCTAGAGCTTTTTCAAGAATGCGAGTTTAAAAAGGTGAGATTTCTTTGGAATACTAACTGGACATCGGCCGCTTCGTCAAAAACCATTGTTTGTAACACTATCAATCAGCTATTCCCAAGAATGCCAAGACCAGTTTCATTCGCAACGAGCGGAAACGTATTCTGGACCGATGCTCCACACAAGCTACAAACACAAAACACCAAGGTGCGTTTGACGAGATCCTCCGTCTAAATGGATACTCAGAGAGCTGCATGCACCTCACAAAACAACCTCAGAACCGTCGCGAAGACTCTCTCCCTTCCAACACAGAATGGTCATACCTGGAGATCCCATACATCTCCTAATGGCTAGACCACAAGATCACTAACATCTTCCGTAAGAGGGCATACCTGTACGCATCTCACACAAGTCATACACCCTCAGAAAAACCTCTCTCACAAAATCACGGGGCGTACGTGTCGCACAAGAAACAATTGCCCCATCACCCACACCAAGCTGTGTTTATTGAGAAACGCTGTTTACCAGATTACATGCAAAAACTGTAACCAGCACAACATCGGGAGCACCACTCGTTTCATCCACGACCGTGTGAAAGAACATCTCAAAAGGGAAATTCATCCATAAACAAACATATCATCATAGCCAAAACAAAGATTACAAAGGCATTGAAGTTCAGATCATTGTACATGTACCAGAAAACAACCCTGAAAACCTACGCCTATTTGAAGCGTTTTACATAAGGAAACAAGCCAACACTTATTATAACTCTCGAGAAGAATGTATCGAATTTGCTGACCTATCGTTCTAATGCCTCTCTTTTCACACTGGATCATCTCACAGTTACATTCTCTCATTAGTATAGTGACACCTTTTTTTCCCTTTTATTTGGCCCTCGCGGAATATTTTATTGCATCTTGTTCGGCCCTGATGATACCGTTGAGCAGCGGAGGCTCGGACTTTTAGTGTTTTAGTATTTTACAATAGTTCAAGGCCACATCAGTATTTTTATTCTTTTAGTCAAAATGCTACTGAAGGACAACATCCAAAGATTGCTAGTCTAATATGTCTATTTGCATTTGATTTCTTTTTTTATATTTGGTAAAATATGAAAGCCGGCTGCTTTATTGTTTTTACGTGACGTCAGAAAAAATAAATTAAAATTTTTTGAGTTTTTACCTTCATTGCGTAAATGAAATTTAAAGATTTATCTGCTGGCCTATTTTCAGCTCGGTAGCATGCTTTGATTTGACAATAGAGCAGTTTGAATTTCAATTTTTTTGACAATGCCTGACATCTGGATTGCTTCTGAGAAACATGTCACGTACACGAAAATATCGATTCGCCTTGTGTTTTCGAGTTCTGAATAACCAATATGCTAAGAGAAGTGTCTATGCGAATGTTTTCAAGTTAAGAAGAAAGAAATTTTGTCAGGTTCTGCAGAAACGTTGACAATTGTTGCATTGGAAAGTGCTTAAAGTAGCTGTCTAGTGACGCCGGACAAGTACACGCTGATATTCTTGCTGGCGCTGCTCTTCTAGGGCTAACTTAGCTGTCCTCAACAGTCCTTGTTATTTGACTCTCTGAGCTGCCTCCCTCTCCCAGGTATCATATGGGATGCCTGTCCTCTTCAGGTGCCGCTTCTAAACATATTTGAAACGCAATTTTTGCCCTCCATGGCTCCTTTTACCTTGGCGTAATTCCAAGCAAAACACAGCTTTTGGCAGCCTGCTATTGGTTTTCCGACATACATGTCCTGCCCAGTGAAGCTGTGAAACGGTTATTAGGGCTTCAACACTGACTGTGTGAGCAAGGCGCAGTACCTCAACGTCTGGATTATGGTCTTGCCACCTGAAAAATTAAGAATGGAGTGTAGGTGGCGCAGCTGGAGTCTTGTCGGAGCCTTAATGTGCCTGCGGTAAAGAGTGGTACACTTGATGGACTAGAGCAGGCAAGGGATGACTGCAACTGAGTAAACCTTCACTTTGGTTTTTGTGCTCATGTCATGACAGCTCCAGAGTCTTTTTTGCAACGCGTCATAGGCGTTCGTGGCTGATTGGATCCTCCATAATTTTGAGTGTCACCCTTTGCCGAAAGACCGGAGTTTGAAATTTCGTACAGCCTAAAACTCTAACACGCTGTTTATTTATTACCCTTCTACAATATCTCAATTTCTTAACCTGATTTATTGAATGGTAAGCGATTTTATTTTTTTTTTATGTGATACTTGCACGACGTGAAAACCAGGAGTTGCTCGTGTTTTCCTCGTATTCAGTGTCGTGAGAAAGCATACTTTGTGAAATGAACTGTAAGCTTAGCTCATCACCCAGCTTCGACTGGACTCTGGAAAAGGAATACTTGAACTCGATTCACTCCTGCGAACGTCTCGGCCTCTCAGCCCGTGCATGTTGTTGTGATTTCCTGATCCTCGCAATCGGAATGCCGCGAAATATTAGATACAGAAAACAATTTTCCCAGAAGTAATCTTGCATGGGATTCAATGCTATTTATTAGACTATATATATACATACAATATTTCTTTCCTTTGCACATTTGTACCTGATCAACTTCATCGCAGTTAATTTCGATTTTTTCTAGGTGTTTAAGCGAACTTTGAAATCACTACCGCAAGTTCTGTCTACATCTGTTTCATCACAATGTCTCATCCACAGTGTCCATGAAAGAACTAAAAAAGTAAAGTCTTGCTTCATGTGGTCAAAGGTGGCTGTCATTTTCATAATCACGCGAAATTTTTAAATGTAAAGCAAAGCATCACCTGATCTCAGTTGCTTTGATGGATCAGCAGGAAACCTATTCGCTCCTGGGGCGCGATATCCTAACTTCGGTCTGCCTATGGCATCCCACGAAATTATTTACTTTCAAACTTCATTGCAAAATATTCTTCTCTATTTATCCCAACCTCGTTTCCAGGGCTTTTCACCGCCGAGAGTATGCCTGTCCTATTAATAAATTCTATCCTCTACTGAATCTAAAATTAAACTGATGATTAAAATGACAATCATTTTTCAAAGCCGGAGACCTTAAATATCATATTTGGTCACTCCACATATTCATTCCATGAATTCTCATTGTTACTTTCAATAAACGATCACAGTTTTCCCTCAAGTATTCGACAGCGATTTACCTAATATAAAAGTGACTACCCGGGTCACCACAAAATTAATGTAAAACAGCTCTGAAGAAACTGTCACCTGCACCACCTACATCTAGGGATATTAGCCCCAGCTGACGCAAACAAATATTTAACAGTATGGTCGAACTTAATAACAGTTGTATCTTGGGAGACTGGGATTAATTAAATGTCACACACAGTTTTTTTAGTATGCGTGCCTGTTCGTTATGTTTTGTGCTTAGGTCAACGTGGCTTATTACTCGCTTGTTTACTTCAGTTTGGGTAGTATGATTTTGTTTCCACTGGGACATTTAGATTCAGAAAACTGGCACGATCTGTTATATCTTACGTACTAAAACTTATAGTTGGTAGCTATGCTATAAAATCTGGAAGATTTTGGAGTCGATTTCCTCGCTATGCCCTTCAGCTTGCATCAGTTTCCTCCTTTTCATAGATCTTACAATTTTCTTCACCGGTAATCTGGATCAGCTCTCGGTGCCTACGCAGCTTCGCGCGTTTAGCTGTAAGTGTCACAAATATTCAAAAGCCCATCATCACTTGTATTACTAGTTGCTTTTTGCTTGGAAGCGTTTGTTTAAATTGATCATTTCATAGTTTCTAAGCGGATAACTAAATCCAATAGAACTTTGTCCGTATGAAAACGCCACAGTTTCTACAGTCTCTACAGACATAGCTCAGCAATACATTCACATGGAGCTTTAACAACATGGGGCTCAATCACTCCTTTAAGGACTTTATCTTTCCCAAATAGGGTTCAAGAAGCTGAGTTTTTCTCCTTTAAAGCAACGTTGCGGTCATTCTCAACAGCGCAAGCGTGGTGGTTATTTTCCCAGCGGCAATTCCGGCGATTTATAGCACCTTTGCAAGCCATCCATCCTACCAGATTGACACTTTCTTTGAAAGCTGTGGCATAAGGAGAAAGTATGTTTCAAGAAATTTATAATAAAAGTCAGAAAACACTGCTTTACTAATCGAAATAACATCACGTCAGACACCAACAGTCCGCAAAGCACATGGTTTTTTTACGACGATAAGATTACTAGTAACCTTTTGCTTCTTCTAATTCAAGTGGTCCCGGGTATCCCTTGGTTTGCTTCAGAAGCTTCGCCCACCAAACAGACATTTCCGACTTAACACGACTGGTAATTACCCGACTGATCTCACAGCAAAAGATCGACGTGGTTACGCTACATCACTGGTTACGCATTTTTGTCACATTTTTATTAGACGGTGGTTGGTTACTGCATGTAGTCAGGCACGTAAGCGATACTTCACTGAAACGATAACAGCATTACGTCATTTTTATCGTATAAGAAGCACTTACACAATCTTTTACCGCTCTCAATGTTAAAGAGAAAAAGGCTAATAAAATTATTATGTTGAAATGCACCATTGGCGTCAAGTCATTTTTTATTGCTTTTTTCTTTGATAGCCATTGCATTATAAAGGACAGCGTATGCCCCCACCCGAATGTTGGTTTCGAAGGAGAAGCGACATGACTTATCCGTGGACTGGATAGATAACAATAGCAGGAAAATAAAGAGTGCAAAGCCAGTGGGATTGTGAATAGTGCCGAAGACATGGTCACCTTCTGTTTATAAATTAATTCATGGCTTCGACTTGATATGCGAGAACAAAATAGCCGCTTGTTTATTTGAAATTATTATCTTACTGTTCGATGATTAACAAAGAGTGACTTAAGCCTCATTTAAACAAAAGCGTGGTCGTTTGCCGTACTAAGCGAAGTTCCTTTAAAGGTACCATCCTTATTATGCCACGATCAAATCTGACTGACACATATCTAGAACTTGAAATCGAAGTTACGAGTTCCCTATGACTCGTGAACCAACTGAAATGTTCTTCATTTCTGGTATTTTATCAATAACAAGCACTGGCTCCGTTCTGCTGTAACTGCGAGTCAGGGCCTTGTCTACATAAAAAAGGAAAAGCAGTGAGGTTTCTATCAAAACAAGGTCAACTCCAGCCTCACTTTCATTCATAGGCCAGGTAACTAAGCACACGACTGTAAAGTAAACTTTTCGTCCGCCTTTCGTGATGGATGTAAGCTCAAAGGATATCAGCGACTTCCAGCAAAACAAATTCTAAAGTTATTGCAAGGAAAAAAAGCACGTTCAAACGTCGCCAAATTAAAAGGAGGCAATAACACAAACAGCGGTGATAACATTGTATTCCAACGCATTTTTTATAAAACTTGACGTTTCGTATGCTAGGCAACATACATTTTCAAAAGTGACCGTTATAATATTTGAAAACTATATATTGAGGTCCGGTTAGGAAAGTCCCTTCCTAAAGAGAGAAAATGGTCCCGGATTAGGCGACATGTACATCACTATTTCAGTCCCCCTCCCCACATCCAATGGAGACAACACTATAAAGGTCAGTCGATCGGAACGACCTGTCCACCAAAAAATGTTTCCTTAGAGCTCCTCTTTTTTATTAACAATTACTCTTACACAACATTCTCAAATAATAATATTCTACAAAATGGGAACTTTTAAAGTTTCATTTTCCATTTTCTTCCTACAATTTGAAAATGCGAAACACGAAACATATGTTTTTCTACCGTGAAGATATGTCCTATAGTTTTCTCTACCTCTGAAAGGAAAGGAAAGGAAAGGAACTTTATTCAAGTGTCTAGTCGTTCTAGCGCTGGAGCGCTAATTGGGGACACTGTAAACTGAAATGAACAATGAAAGTAAATCAAGTCAAATGTTCGTTTTTGAGGAGAGAGGATACCGGAGTGCCCGGAGAAAACCTCTCGGTGCAGAGTAGAGAACCAACAAACTCAACCCACATATGACGCCGACTCCGGGAATCGAACCCGGGCCACATTAGTGGGAGGCGAGTGCTCTCACCACTGCGCCATCCCTGCACCCCTGAATCGTTTGAATCGTCAAACCTTTCAAACCAAAGTAGAAAACAAATTTAATTAATGGCTTGGACTTGAGGTGCGGAAACAGAATAGTCACTTGTTTATTTGAAATTACCATCTTATTGTTAGATGATTAATAAAGGGCGATTTAAGCCCCATTTGTACAAAAGCGTGGTCGTCGTACTAAGCGAAGTTCATCTAAAGGTACCCGGCTTCGTATTACGCCACGATCAAATCTGACTGATACATATCTAGAATCCGGAATCGAAGTTACGGTTCCAGTTTGGTACCATTCCTTGTGTGTCTTCTTGTGAACACCTATGACTCGTGAACCAACTGAAATGTCCTTCATTTCCGGTATTTTATCAATAACAAGCACTGACTCCGTTCTATTGTAACTCCGAGTCAGGGCCTTGTCCACATAATAATCCATGACAAAATCCACGTGAGTGGCGTTCAGCTTGGTGATGTAGACCAGGTAGTAGTTTATGATGAAACTTGCTAACTTGCGCTCCCATAATCCCCAAACTACTGATCCAACATGAATGCAATCTGAATAAAACAAAAAAAATTCTTACTTATAAGCCACATACATTCAGCTTAATTTAAATGCAAGCAATAAAAGGTTAAAATAGTAGAGGGAGCCAAAGCTAACCAGGAAACAACAAAGAGCCAAACGGGTAGTTTCGGTAAAATACTTGACAAATGTTTTTAAGCGCAAGTAAAACCTATTTGTTTTTCCTACGGGAATGCGATCATAAAGTAATCCAATCCTCACTTTTCCAAAAACCTATTTTAGGCAAATAGTACAGTGTTATGCAGCTAGCTGTTTCAGTTCATAAAATTTGCACGCTGATTCAACGAATGAGTTTCCAGTCCCTTCCGTGATAACCAGAGAAAAAGAAGAGGATAACATTACCAGGCTTTGGTTGACAGCCATATAATTCCATTCGCAAGCAGACGGGTGTGGAATCAAAGCTTGGGTAAATCCTTATAACTTTGGTTACAAACGGTTCTTTTAAGACGTATGTTTTAATTGTGGAGTTGTCTTGGTTCCCTTCAATAGCCTAATAAGAAGTAAAAAATGAAAACAATCAAGCAACGACTAGACTGATGAAACTTTTTAACCTTCTGGCAATTAAAAGTGTAATGTTTACAAAAAAATGTTTACAGTAATGGATCTCAAAGTTAACTTTGTTTTGTCTCAGTAGAGGCCAAATGGTTTTCGAGATCTAGTCCCAGTTTAAAACAACGGCTAAAGGGTTGGGAATTGGGAAGACATCAATGATCATCTGCGGCAGTCTCCTCCTCTACCCTAATTAAATTCGTCTCATGTACATGATCGTTCAAACACTAGTTTTAAAATCGGCCGTATTCATAAATGGTGGCCAAGAAATCATTCTTTTGTCTTTGTACTAATCATCCTCACAAGCCTCACTTTGGAGCAAACTTGAAATTCTTTTGAATTTGTTCGTGCTAACGAGGCTAGTGAGAATGATTAGCACAAAGACAAAAGAATAATTTCTTGGCCGCCATTTATAAATAAGGTCTATAACGCGGACCACGTTTGCTTCAGTGAAATTTACCTGGGAGGGGAACACTGCACGCGAATAATCGAAATAATTTTGAATTGATACAATTGTTTCAATGCGCGCAACTGTCTAAATGAAACTAAGTTACAAAGGCTCCATGATTGACGTTTGTATGTTATCACCTCTGAGTTGGAACACAAATATATTTCACTGCATACATGTGTGTAACTGAATAAGAAGATACTCCAAAAAATCTAGTGACTCAATTCCAAAACTTTTCAGTTTTATTCGAAGCCTAAATTCCTACCTCTGGCGTTTCGGATTCACTGTAGTAAATTTCCGTTCTGGGGCCAGCAAAGAAGCTGATTCTGTATCTTTGTACCCAACTGATGACACCGTTGTAGGACTGCCCTCCCTGTGTTGCTACAGCTGTTAGTTTGTAACGTTTACCGAGGTCAATTTGTAAGTAGGTTTGCTCTATTTCACACCAAGAGAATTTGCCATTAAGCCTTGCATGATTGGGCGAACTACGGGAATCAGGTGACGTGATCCTTGAATCGCTGATGAGAGAGTTTTCCATACCAAGTGGGTTTCTGCAAACTAAAACAAATTCACTGTTTAACTTAATTCCCGTTTAGGAAATTATTAGAGATATAACGATATCGCTGATAATTACTATAACACGAAAAGCCAATGATGACGATACTGATGCTGATGATAAGGACCTTAAGATCGGAAGACGAGAACGACTACGAGTACGCGTTTTCCGTACTCTGGCTATGTTCAAACATGTTGAATATCCACGAAACTCTCTCTGATGACCTAAAAGCACATAGCATACTTTGGAAAACTCTGGATACTCGATATTATATACGACTGATGACGATATCCAGTTGTTTGATAATTGTGTCGATATCAGTTCAAAAAACATAGAACAAGAGACTAAAATCATCATGATCGTCATTCAAAAGCAATGACGCTGATGATGATTTCAGGAGATCGCCAGACCTTTTGTCCCTCCATTTTTCATCAATGCACGTTAAATGCTTTAATCCTTGAAGGTTGAATCCATCATCATCACATGAAAACGAGACTAACGTGCCATGTTTAGTCTCGTTGCTGTTTGATTTACCGTTTGAAGGGATTAGCAAAATAGGACAGGACGCTGAGAATAGAGAGCCAATAGACATCGGTTAGATAGATACTGTACTTTAGATAGTTTATTCAATATATACACGTGGCTGAATTACGTATATACGGCTACAATAATAAATAGTTTTACGATGCTTATAAGAAATACTCCTTATACTTAAAACTCATAATGCATATGTAATATTGTAATATTAAATAATAAAATCTAAAAGATAAAATCGAATCAGGTCGATGGATGTTAGAGAAAAAAAGAAGCGTAAGTACTTATGGACGGTTATTTACTCGGTGGCATTAAAAGGTGACAAAGCAATTATTGGCACTGTTTGTTTTTAACTCGATCAAAAGCTCGGGGCTACCTAAGGGCTTAATTTGTGATGTAAGCGGTTGGCAATAACTTATGCAGACGATAGACTTTGTTGTCCAAAAATGAGTTAAAAAGACACTGGCAGAAGCACCATAGTCTCTATGTCATTAAACGCCGGAAGATCAAGCATCGGCGTAAGTACGGCTGGGACTTGTTATGGAAAAAACACTCTTTTGAACGCGCTCCAGGTGATCTATTAATTACTTTGGTAGTGATGAATGGAAAATCGGAGCGGCTTAATCACATACCACTAATGCGCTTAGCTGTTTCAGAAAGTAGAGGCGTTTATCTGCTTTCTTGACAACTTCAGGCACAGGCAAATTCCAAGATAGGTTTCGTTTACCTCCAAGTGGGTAGTTCGGCTTGATTCGTAGCAAAGCTCTACAGTTCTTTAGATTTGTCAGTGCTTAGTTGAAATATATTTTGTCTAGACCAGTTTTCCACGCTATCCACTTTCAGCTGAGAATTTCTAGCATAACCCTTTGCGACTACCTCTGACACACTCGTGTCATTTACATATTTCCATAGAAGGGCGTCATCAATTGCTAGCTCGCTGATCATAATAATGAACAGCGCATTATGGGACAAGAGTGCTGGAAACTTTTCGTCCGCAAAAATTAAGGGCGACAGTGCGTTAACCTTTAAAACTGATAATGCAAACTTGAACTCCTATATGAGTAGAAATAATTTCTGGGGCTTTTTGATATCTTAATTTTGTTTAAGGAGAAGGATAATAGTAAAATTTGTTCCTCTCTGGTGGTGCACGGATTAGAGACACTAAGTAGTATAGATCTGCACTATTCAAGTAATCAAGAAATCCCTAACAAAGGGCAAAGAGGGCATTGGTCGGAAAGAAGTTTAAAATCAAACCATTTCTAAACGTGGTCACGATCCATAGGCTTTTTCTCTGTTTCTCTGTTGAGTGATAATTTACCTTTGCACAGGGGTGGATCTGAATTCCACTGACCGTCATGACATGTCAGTTGATGATTTCCCACCAAACTGTAACTACCGTCACATTTATATTTGACATGTTTGCCATGTGAAAAGTCGTTTCCATCTTTTTTTCCATGTGTGATGGGCCCAGGATCATTACAAACAGCTAAATTAAACAGAAATGGAGCAAAAATTAAACATCATTGGTCTTTCAACGAAGATACACTATATGTCTATGGGCGGAAGTGCTAGTTAAATCATCGTGAGAGGTAAATATATGAAACACCGATCGCAATGACAACAGTAAATGTCACTTGTAGTTCCAATTGTGTGCCAAAAAAAATTGACGTTTTTAGTACGCAAAGTTAAGACAAACCTCGTTACTGTTTTTCATAGCATAGCAACCCTTCAAAACAGCTTTACGTCCTTTCTCGAAATTCAAAATTAGCCAAAAGAAATAGGCCATTTGACAATATTTGCTTAGCTACCTGGCCTTGCGACGAAAGCCAAGTTACACTTACTGTTCTTTTGAAAACAAGATGTTTTGCCGGGGTAAAAACAACGAGGTCTGTATCACGACAAGATCACCTCCGCCTGGGAGCCTGTTAAGCCTGTACACTAAACTCAGACATGTAAAATGGCCTATTTCTGCCTGATGTCTTTCAGTGCTAGTTCAGAGACTTTATGTTTATCCAACTCAACAAACAATTTTGGTAATCCTCACTTATCATATATATCACCTTTTTTAATTTCTCGCCTGAAGATAAATGTTAAACTCCTTGTATTGGCTTTTAGGTAATTCCATCCACACCCTCTTATTGTATTCACGGCATCAAAAGTCGGTTCTTCAGAAAAGAGAATGGGAATGAAGATTATCCAACTGAAATACAAACCTTTACATGCAGGCAAACTTGCATCCCATTGTCCGTCATTGCAGTAAACAGCTGCAGGTCCAATTAATTCAAGGGATGCCTCACAAGCCAACTCTACAATGCTTCCGTGCTTCAGATGTGTACCTTCTTGGATGATTTGATCAAGCATAAAAGCTTTAAGAAGGTCGCCCATGAAGACGCACTGACCTATTAGAAACAGTTTGCTGTTAAGTATAATTGATGCTCTCGGTTAAATAAGGTTCTAATTTTTTAAATGAAATAAAGATGCCCTGAAGTGGACAGTGATTTCTTTTGGACAAAAAAAAAACTTGAAACAACCTTAAAAACAGGGCGATAAAAATACTATCACAATTCAAACCTGGCAACCTCTCTGTATAATTATTATTTTTTTTTTTTTCTGGTGTACAATTACGAGAATAATACCCATTTCACACCAACAAGACATGTTGAGTTAACCTGGGTTTAACAAAATGAAAATCAGTCACAGAGAAATGGTCAGAAATCGATTCGTAGGAATTGCTTTTACATGAAATTCAGGTAAGTTTCATGCAATACACGCTTTGTTCTGTGCTAAATTTGTAGTCGACAAAAATCAGTATCCATGATGTAAAAAGAAAACACTTTTAAACCGTGTTTAATTAAACACCTTCAAAACATGGATAAGGATTGGTGTGAACGGGGCATAAGTTCACAAGACCAAGCTATAAAGTTTATTTACCTGAAAGGCTTCCATACTTAAATATTGAGAGGGTGCTTTAAGGTCTCGTCATATCTTGAATTCACAAAAGCGTGAAAGAGCATTATCCCGTTATAGTTTTATGCCCCTCTGAGAAAATACACAATTCGGTTTAGTAATGAAATGCAATTGGCTCACTTGGTTGAGCATCTTGACCATCCAGCGAGAGGTCGTGAGTGCAAACCGAGGTAGACTCGGTGTATTAAAATAACTAAGTAGAAAATGCCGTTTTCGTAATTCAATCTGCAATTGGAAATAATTTTTGGATAAGGACGATAAACCCTAGTTGCTATATCACAAACCATCCCTCTTCAGTCATTAAATTCTATGGGACGTTGAAGAACTCACTATTGACAGAGGAATGGAATGAAGTCCCATTGACGCGGTCTGGCCGCAGGTGACATTAATTATGTCAACGAATTGCACTCGAAGAAAACGTAACTGATGTGTATGATAATGTGGAATTTTAAATAGTTCTTGCTCACCACCTACGAGTTTTTTTCTATTTACATTATTTTACAAATTGAATAAAGCATAATCAACTGGCAAGGATAAAAATATACAATTTAGAAGGTTCCGTATTTGACATTTCGTAGTGTCCAAAGGAACAAATGTTTTCAAGTTGGCCACTACGATGTCAGATAAACGAGGGAAGTATTATGATCAAGGATTTGGCAAAGAGAGTAGAGCAATAAAAAAAAAAAAAAATTAAAAGATAACGTGGTCAGCATCTTTTCCCTCTGGTTTCATAATGGAGGGAAGTTAAGAAAATACTGAAAAAGGCATTTTCTCAGACCAACCTCGTTACCAGGGTAACTCTTCTCTCCCTCCTTCGTCGTTGAGAAAGGAGGCAGAGAAGAGAGACCCTGGGAACGAGGTTGTTCTCAGACTAGAGGAAAGTCGATGAACGAAAGGTTTTGGAGAAGTCGCGAGCAATCACAAAAGTACAAGGAACTTATTTCAACAAAAATGGCTTGGTACTGAGAAAAAACTAGTCAAGATATCGTCGAGCGCAGCGAAGTCGGACACGCGGAGTATTTGGTTTTGGAAAGATGGAAAGACCTTTCACGGTTTCCATTTGTCTGTTTTGGTGGTGACAAACTCGCTCTCGATATTGTCGTTTTGAAGTCATTTGTAATCTATTACACGCAAATCGGACGACGCATTGCAATATCAATAATTTCGTGAACATTGTATGAAGTACCTTTACATTCAGGAATGCTTCCATTCCAAAAGCCACCATTGCACTGAATAGTCTCCGTGCCAAATAGGTCATAACCCATATTGCACCCAAATGTCACCGTTTTACCATCTTTAAAATCATCACCCCAACGTCTTCCATGAGTTGGTTCACCAAGACTGGGACAAGTAGCTATGTTAAGAAAAAGGAACTGCTTTTTAAAACATGACTTAGTAACTGGTAGGGGAAATATCAAATTTCTATTTTGCATCGAAGACTATTTTCTTTGACAGAATTTTGTGTTTTATTGACTCCCCTTGTGTACTGTTTAAGACTGACCACTTGAGCAACAGAGAGCTAAATCAAGGGGAATCGAACTGTTAAACTCCACTTGCAAAGAAGAATCGCCTTATTTCAAAACAACACTTGATATAAGCATTGTTTTTAGATGGCTTAGTTTGGGGAAAAATTGATTTTTCATGGTATTTTCCCAACCGCAGCGACTAGCTCTTACACAAAAATTGCGACCGAAGAGCAAAAAAGGAGAAGAACGTACAAAGAAGAATGTTCTTTGTTTTCTTTTATTTCGTTCTTGCAAACTTTTTCTACAACTAGAATTTTTTCCAATTTTTTGTTTATAAAAAATGAGAACGTACCGATACAGCTGGGTGAGGAGCCACTCCAAGAACCATCGTTACATATGATCTGGGAGTCACCCTCAAGCTCATAGTCATCATCACAGAAAAACACCACTTTCTCGTTGTGACTGAAGTTATCTCCTCGCGTTCCTCCGTTTATTGGTCTTTTTGGACGGCTACAAGGTGCTACAAAAATAGAGTACAGGGTTCAAAGTCAGCAGTCTTAGTAATTTTAACAATACAATCTTAGTATTTACATATCGGGGGAGGGGGTGGGTAGGGTGTATGTGACGAACACTTTTAATTTCTCTCTCATGTCTAGACAAGATAAGGAATAATTACTGAGTACTGTTTGTCTCAAATGCAAATACTTTCTGTTGAGAAACTATTTTAACACAATGATAAACTCCAATATAATTTCCGAAAGTATAGTGAAAATGTTAAATCTCTAAAAGTTGTATCCCGAACAAAATCTTACGAACGCGCTCGAAAATGTCCTTACCCCCTACTCTCCTGCTCCTTTATTCTTCCCGACAGAAACGGCCTAAATTAAACTTGTTCTACTAATACATACGGTAGGCTCAGTCTGGTAACTGCTGTTTGCTTTAATTTGTTCGGACATTATCCTGAGCGCGAAATCTCGACAAAAATTCAATGATAAACCCTTAAGAAAAGCCAGACAAATGTACAATAAAAGCACTAAGCGCATTGCAACAAATTTCCAGAGTTATTTTCCCATAAAGACATCACGGTCACCTGTCACGGTGCTTTAAATTTCAGTCTTAAAATTAACCACTGAGCGCGCTCTTCCAATGAATCAAATCAAACTGTACATAGGCGAGCCTATGGCTGGTTGCTTGGCAACGGGGCGAAAAAAACCCACACTCTATTCGCAAAGAGCAGGGCATGGAGTTTCCGGTGTTGTGGTCTGTGTTATGTGGCTATATCATCGTTGGGTGGGTAAATGCTCGGAGATATTAACTACACCAAGCTACTCTAAAAATCCGTCGGGTAAAGAAAGATATGATGATAATGATAATGATGACAATCTTCCATCACAAGCCTTAAAGACGTGACAACACGGCGTGACAAACGAAATTTGTCTTTTGGTCATTGCATATCTTTATTTCTTTCGTTCCCTTTTATAGCACGCTTCAAGCACATTTTACATTTACCTCTACATATCGGTCGATCAAAGTTCCATGCTCCATCAAGACAGATCAGTTCTTGCTCTCCATCGCGAGTGTAACCAAAATCACACTGATATCGGACTCTTTCCCCGTGCTTGTAACTGTCACCAATTTTGCGTCCATGCTCTATATACCCTGGTGGTCGACAGGAGGCTAGCATTTGGGATAAGTCAAACAAAAGACAGTTGATGAAAGGAAAGTTAGAAAATGGACAAAGGAGGTTCGAATGATCACGAATTATTGTAACCTACATGTAGCCGTACCCTCCCTTCCCCTCCCCCCCCCCCCCCTTCCCCTTTCGGGGCGAAATAACGGCTACACGTAGGCTAGAGTTGGTGTTGATAGTGCAAATGATTAGGGGCAAAAAAAAAAAAAAAATTAGCAAAAAAAAGTCCCAGTCCCTTTCCGAGTTAAATTTAAACTGAAGTTAACATGTTTTGAGGTGAAAATTGAACCTTATTTAGTTTCACCAGAAACCCATCACTTACCTTTACAAACTGGTCTGCCGTTTGTCCATCGCCCATCATTACACTCCTGCGTAGCAGTTCCAATCAAACTGTATCCTTCCAAACAGCCATAAGTTATCCGTTCACCGTGTTTAATCATGTCGCCCCTGTTTCTGAATGCCCTTAATAAAAAGCCATTATCTGGGTCTCCAGGAAAAATGCAGCGGGCTGCAATAATGAGGTAAACTTTCAGTGGCTAATTTAAAGTTGTCGTTAAGGTTCACGCGACGAGAGAAGGCTTTTGAGTCGGGCTGGTTCGGTGAAGTTCATTGAAATCTTTCAGGCAGTGCTTTAAATGTTCAAAATGAGGCAGATATACAAAATTCGGAAAAAAAAATTGTAAAGCATTTGTTAACAAAGATTACCGATAGAAGACAACGTTTCGAAGTCATCTCGACTTGACTGATTTTTCAAGTCATACAAATAACAGTCGTTTTAATCCAAATTGAAATTAAGTGTTTTTTTACTGCGCGCACGCTGATTCGTTGGCTGTCGAAAAACGCAAACACTTAATTGCAATTTTGATTTCAGTAAACGACCTTAATTTGAATTACTTGAAATAACGTCAAGATGACTTGGAAACGTCGTCTTCTATTGGTAATCTTTGTTACCAGATCTACAGAAACAAGATAATTAACAAATTCATGTCTGTAAACCATGCGTATGCACCATAGGTTTATCCTTGCAGTTTATGAAATTGGTTCCAAAGACCCATTTGCAACTGAAATCCATTTAATCTAAACTTTTAAAATTTTAAGATTAGAAAAAAAAAGGGTTGATAGTTTCTTTACACCTAGAAACGTTTTTCGCCCGTTTGTTTGTTTGTTCTTGAGGCACGGCAAAATTCGTGTGTTCAATCTTAAGTAAGGACCTAATACTCGAATCAATAATTTAAACAACGCGCAAATTAGTCCAGTTGCAATTCT
Organism: Montipora capricornis; assembly: GCF_036669925.1. NCBI lineage: Eukaryota > Metazoa > Cnidaria > Anthozoa > Scleractinia > Acroporidae > Montipora > Montipora capricornis. The sequence goes on from NC_090884.1 coordinate 44,428,272, forward strand.
ATGTTACTGTATATTTTATGTTCTTCTGCGGCAGCTATACATGCTAAGCATTTCGAGGGAAGTCGAAAGCACTGACCTTTACATTGGTTTTGCAGTTTTTGTATCACGACAAGATCACCTCCGCCTGGGAGCCTGTTAAGCCTGTACACTAAACTCAGACAGGTAAAATGGCCTATTTCTGCCTATGTCTATCGGTGCTAGTTCAGAGACTTTATGTTAATCCAACTTAACAAATAATTTTTATTATTATACATCAGACTGACTATGAAAAATCTGATTGGTCGAGAGCATTCAATCAATTCACAATAGCTTGTGAACTTGACATGATAAATGTTCAACGTCTACCTGGTTACTAAGCCCCTTGGAGTGTTCTCCTCAGAAATGAACGCTTCGCTTCTGTTTCTGAGGATGAATTATGAGAAAAATGTATAATAAAACAATTATTGAATTCGGTTTTCGCATGATATCATGAATTATCAAAACCTCGTGTCTGTGTTATCTGCCTCAGCCTTCGGCTTCGGCAGATAACACAGACCTCGGTTTGGATAATTCATGATATCATGCTCAACCTCATCCAATAATTGTTTAGTAATCCTCCCTTATCATATATATCACATTAACATTATTAAATTTCTCGCCTGAAGATAAACGTTAAACTCCTTGTATTGGCTTTTGGCTAATTCCATCAACACCCTCTTATTGTATTCACGGCATCAAAAGTCGCAGTTCTTCAGATAAGAGAATGAAGATTGAAGATTACCCAACTGAAATACAAACCTTTACATGCAGGCAAATTTGCATTCCATTTTCCGTCATTGCAGTAAACAGCTGCAGGTCCAATTAATTCAAGGGGTGCCTCACAAGCCAACTGTACAATGCTTCCGTGCTTCAGATGTTTACCTTCTTGGATGATTTGATCAAGCATAAAAGCTTTAAGAGGGTCGGCCGTGAACAAGACGCACTGATCTATTAGAAACAATGTGCTGTTAAGTATAATTGATGTTGTCGGTTAAATAAGGTTCTAATTTTTTTAAATGAAATAAAGATGCCCTGAAGTGGACAGTGATTTCTTTTGGACAAAAAAAAAATTGAAACATTCTTAAAAACAGGGCGATTGAAATACTATCACAATTCAAACCTGGCAACTTCTCTGTATAATTAACTTTTTCTTTGGTGTACACTGAATTACAAGAATAATACCCCATTTCACACCAACAACACGTTTTGAGTTAACCTGGGTTTAACAAAATGAAAATCATTCACAGAGAAATGGTCAGAAACGTATGAATCGCTTTTGCATGAGATTCAGGTGAGTTTCATGCAATACACGCTTTGTTCTGTGCTAAATTTGCAGTCGACAAAAATCAGTATCCAACCATTAATTAAACATCTTCAAAACATGGATAAGGATTGGTGTGAACGAGCATAAGTTCACAAGACCAAGCTATAAAGTTTGTTTACCCGAAAGGCTTCCATACTTAAATATTGAGGGTGCTTTAAGGCCAGGGGCCGGTTGCTCGAAACCCAGTTAGTGCTAACCGTTGATTAAGAGGTACCAAAACCAACAGGTTTCCATGGTATTTAACGCTGGTTAGCGCTAACCATGCTTCGAGCAACCCGGGCCTGGTCATATATTGAATTCACAAAAGCATGAAAGAGCATTATCCCGTTATAGTTTTATGCCCCTCTGAGAAAATACACAATTCCGCTTAGCAATGAAATGCAGTTGGCTCACTTGGTTGAGCATCTTGACTATCCTGCGAGAGGTCGCGACTGCAAACTGAGGTAGACTCGGGGTATCAAAATAACTAAGTAGAAAATGCCGTTTTCGTAATTCAATTTGCAATTGGAAATAATTTTTGGATAAGGACGATAAACCCTAGTTGCTGTATCACAAACCATCCCTCTTCATTAAATTCTATGGGACGTTAAAGAACTCACACACTATTGACAAAGGAATGGAATGGAGTTCCATTGACGTGGTCTGGCCGCAGGTGACATTAAATTATGTCAACAAATTGCACTCGAAGAAAACTTAACTGATTTGTATGATAATGTGGAATTTTAAATAGTTCTTGCTCACCACCTACGAGTTTGCACTATTTACATTATTTTACAAATTGAATAAAAGCATAATCAACTGGCAAGGATAAAATATACAATTTAGAAAGTTCCGTATTTGACATTGCGTAGTGCCCAAAGGAACAAATGCTTTTAAGTTGGCCACTACAACGTCAGAAAAACGAGAGAAGTATTATGATCAAGGATTTGGCAAAGAGAGTAGAGAGAAAAAAAAATGAAAAGATAACGTCATCACCATCTTTTCCCTCTGGTTTCATAATGGAGGGAAGTTAAGAAAATACTGAAAAAGGCATTTTCTCAGACCAACCTCGTTACCAGGGTAACTCTTCTCTCCCTCCTTCGTCGTTGAGAAAGGAGGCAGAGAAGAGAGACCCTGGGAACGAGGTTAGAGGAAAGTCGATGCAGGAAAGGTTTTGGAGAAGTTGCGAGCAAGCACAAAAGTACAAGGAACTTATTTCAACAAAAATGGCTTGGTACTGAGAAAGTACTAGTCAAGATATCGTCGAGCGCGGCGAAATCGGACACGCAGAGTATTTGGTTTTCGAAAGATGGAAAGACTTTTCACGGTTTCCATTCGTCTGTTTTAGTGGCGACAAACTCGCTCTCGATATTGTCGTTTTAAAGTCATTTGTAAACTATCACACGCAAATCGGACGACGCATGGCAATATCAATAATTTCGTAAACATTGTACGAAGTACCTTTACATTCAGGAATGCTTCCATTCCAAAAGCCATTATTGCACTGAATAGTCTCGGTGCCAAATAGGTCATAGCCCTTATTGCACCCAAATGTCACCGTTTTACCATCTTTAAAATCATCACCCCAACGTCTTCCATGAGTTGGTTCACCAAGACTGGGACAAGTAGCTATGTTAAGAAAAAGGAACTGCTTTTTAAAACATGACTTAGCAATTGGTAGGGGAAATGTCAAATTTCTGTTTTGCATCGAGGGCCATTTTCTTTGACGGAATTTTATGACTCCCCTTGTGAACTGTTTAAAACTGACCACTTGAGCCACAGAGAGCTAAATCAAGGGGAATCAAACTAATGATGAAATGGTATATGAAATGAATCATATATGAACTGCGGATATGAAATCAAGTGAAGCTATGATCTTCGCAGTTATGAGCACAATTTTTGAAATTGCGTAGAGATGCCTGAAAGATTCATTTCATATACCCACAAATGACCAGCTCCCAACGTCAGTGGCTTCATAGCTCAGTTGGTTAGAGCGTCGCACCGGAATCGCGAGCTCACGGGTTCAAACCCCGTTGAAGTCCTGAATTTTTCAGGCTTCTCTACGCAATTGCAAAAATTGCGCTCATAACTGCGAAGATCATAGCTTCACTTCATGGGAATCGAACTGTTAAACTCCACTTGCAAAGAAGAATCGCCTTATTTCAAAACAACACTTGACATAAGCATTGTTTTTAGATGGCTTAGTTCGGGGAAAAATTGATTTTTCATGGTATTTTCCCAAGCACAGCGACTAGCTCTTACACAAAAATTGCGACCGAAGAGCAAAAAAGGAGAAGAACGTACAAAGAAGAATGTCCTTTGTTTTATTTTATTTCGTTCTTTCAAACTTTTTCTACATCTAGTATTTTTTTCAATTTTTTGTTTATAAAAAATGAGAACGTACCGATACAGCTGGGTGAGGAGCCACTCCAAGAACCATCGTTACATATGATCTGGGAGTCACCCTCAAGCTCATAGTCATCATCACAGAAAAACACCACTTTCTCGTTGTGACTGAAGTTATCTCCTCGCGTTCCTCCGTTTATTGGTCTTTTTGGACGGCTACAAGGTGCTACAAAAATAGAGTACAGGGTTCAAAGTCCGCAGTCTTAGTAATCTTAGTATTTGCATATCGGGGGGGGGGGGGGGGGGTGTATGTGACGAACAGTTGTAATTTCTCTCTCATGTCTTGACAAGATATGGAATAATTACTGAGTCCTGTTTGTCTCAAATGCAAATACTTTCTGTTGAGAAACTATTTTAACACAATGATAAACTCCAAGATACTTTCCGAAAGTATAGCCAAAATTTTAAATTTCTGAAATTTGTATTGGGAATAAAATCTTACGAACGCGCTCGAAAATTTCCTCACCCCCTACTCTCCTGCTTCTTCATTCCTCCCGACAGAAAAGGCCTAAATTAAACTTGTTCTACGAATACATACGGTAGGCTCAGTCTGGTAACTGCAGTTTGCTTTAATTTGTTCAGACACTATCCTGAGCACGAAATCTCGACAAAAGTTCAATGATAAAGCCTTAAGAAAAACCAGACAAATGTATAATAAAAGCACCAAGTGCGTTTGCAACAAACTTCTAAGAGTTATTTTCCCATAAAAAACATCACGGTCACCTGTCACGGTGCTTTAAACTTCAGTCTTAAATAAACCACTGAGCGCGCCCTTCCAATGAATCAAATCAAAGTGTACATAGTCGAGCCTGAAATGGCTTGCAAAATGTTAGACTGGATGCTTGGCATCGGGGCGAAAAAAACCCACACTCTATTCGCAAAGAGCAAGAAATGGAGTTCCCGGTGTTGTGGTCTGTGTTACGTGGGTATATCATCGTTGGGAGGGTAAATGCTCGGAGATATTAACTACACCAAGCTACCCTAAAAATCCGTCGGGTAAAGAAAGATAAGATGATGATGATGACGATCTTCCATCACAAGCCTTAAAGACGTGACAACATTGCGTGACAACACTGCGTGACAAACGAAATTTGTCTTTTGGTCATTGCATAGTTTTCTTTCATTCTTTCTTTCGTTCCCTTTTATAGCACGCTTCAAGCACATTCTACATTTACCTCTACATATCGGTCGATTAAAGTTCCATGCTCCATCAAGACAGATCAGTTCTTGCTCTCCATCGCGAGTGTAACCCAAATCACACTGATATCGGACTCTTTCCCCGTGCTTGTAACTGTCACCAATTTTGCGTCCATGCTCTATATCCCCTGGTGGTCGACAGGAGGCTGGCATTTGGGATAAGTCAAACAAAAGACAGTTGATCAAAGGAAAGTTAGAAAATGGACAAAGGAGGTTTGAATGATCACGAGTTATTGTTGCCTACATGTTGCCGTACCCCTCCCCCCCCCCTCCCCCTTCGGGGCGAAAGAACGGCTACACGTAGGTTAGGGTTAATGTTGATAGTGCAAATGATCAAGCGCAAAAAAAATAATAAAAATAAAGAGCAAAAAAAGTCCCAGTCCCTTTCCGAGTTAAATTTAAACTGAAGTTAACATGTTTTGAGGTGAAAAATGAACCTTATTTAGTTGGACCAGAAACTCATCACTTACCTTTACAAACTGGGCTGCCGTTTGTCCATCGCCCATCATTACACTCCTGCGTAGCAGTTCCAATCAAACTGTATCCTTCCAAACAGCCATAAGTTATCCGTTCACCGTGTTTAATCATGTCGCCCCTGTTTCTGAATGCTCTCAATAAAAAGCCATTATCTGGGTTTCCAGGA